>NW_015656004.1:20443-65254 GCF_001515625.1 Sinocyclocheilus rhinocerous | reverse complement strand
ATTAGAATGATTTCTGAAGGATCATGTGACACTGAAGACTGCAGTAACGATGCTGAAAATTCAGCTTTGTCATCACAGGAATAAAGTACATTTAAAAATATATTTAAATAGAAAACAGCTATTTTATATTATTATAATATTTTATTAATGTTTTTAAAAATCTTACCGACCCAAACTTTTGAATGGTAGTGTCGCCGCATTTAAATATTCAGTATGAGTGATAAATAGGCTCACCCAGGGAATCTGACGTTTTTCCATATTTACTGCACTCGTTGTAAGGAAACATGGATTTAAATATGTTAAAATGTGTAAAATGGAGAGAGTTGTACACTATTATTGGTAACTATAAGCACTTATTGCATTAATTAGGTCAACCGGAACCGGGAACACTTCCCATAACACCCGATGTACTTGCTACATTGTTAGAAGAATGGCATCTATGCTAATATTAGTCTGTTTCTTTCTTATTCCAAGGTCACCGTAGCCACCAGATCTAGTCTGTATCTAGATCAGATGGTCACTGCAGTCACCCGGATCCAGTACGTATCCAGCCCAGATGGTGGATCAGCACCTAGAGAGGACCTCTACAGCCCTGAATGTCAGCGGAGACCAGGACAACTAGATGAGCCCCAGAGACAGATCCCCAGTGAATACCTTGTCTCCTAGACGGCCACCGCGACAAGACCTCAGGAACCAGATGAGTCCTCTGCACAATGTGACTTTGCTGCAGCCCTTTAATTGAACTGCTCCCCGACTGAGCCTGGTTTCTCCCAAGGTTTTTTCTCCATTCTGTCACCGATGGAGTTTTGGTTCCTTGCCGCTGTCGCCTCTGGCTTGCTTAGTTGGGGACACTTCATTTCCAGCGATATCGTTGACTTGATTGCACAGATACTATTTAAACTGAACTGAGCTGGATGATGACATCACTGAATTCAATGATGAACTGCCTTTAACAGAAAATTGAGTGTTTACTATTGTCATTTTGCATTATTGACACACTATTTTTCTATTTAATACTGTAAAGGTGCTTTGACAATCTGTATTGTGAAAAGCGCTATATAAATAGGTGACTTGACTTGACTTGACTCAAGAAACCTTATAATTATTATCAGTGTTGAAAACAGGGTAACACTTTAGAATACTATTCCATCGTTAATGAATAACTACACAGGAACAAATGACTAATGCACTATTACCACTGTAGTAACTACTATTACATAACAAGAAACTCTGATTAACGATTTAGTAAGTAATAGCGCTCAGTTGAAACTGGTAATTCACTATTAGCTAATCAATAACAACAATTTTTTCATACCTCACCAAGAACTACTAAGAACTACTGTATACAGATTAATAATTAATATGAATAATGCATAATGTATAGTTAATTCTAAAGTGAAGGTCATGGTAACCCACTAGTAATGACTCAAGTATTGCCAAATTCTTCAGAAGGAATTACACATTTTTTTGAATCAGTATTCTAAAGTAAAGATCATGATAACTCAGTAGTAATTATTACTTAAGTCATTGTAAACTCATTGCAAGAGTTTCTTGTTAGATACTAGTAGTTACTAGAGTGCTAATATTGCGCTACTCATGTGTTCTTGTGTAGTTATTCATTAATGATGGAACAGTATTCTAAAGTGTTACCGAAAACAGTTGTGCTGCTTAATATTTTTGTGGAAACAGTGTGATGCTTTTCTTTTTCAGGATTGACAGACATGTCAAAACTCCTCCAGGGCCCCAAAACCCCCTTAGACCCCAGAGGGTTAATGAATACAAAGTTCAAAAGAGCAGAATTTATTTGAAAAATAAATATTTTGTAACATTATACATCTCTTTAATACACCCTTGCTGAATAAAAGTATACTAATTTCATAAAAAAAATTTTAAAAAAAAAACTTTTGAAAGGTACTGTTTTTCTTAATTACATCGAATCTTTTCAGAAGCCTTTTTTTTTTAATAAGAGCAAAGAGTCGGCTAGCCTTGTAATCAAGTGATTGGTGTGAAAGTCTATGGAGAAACTGACAGGCTATTTTGATTGATTCTCTAATAGTACTGAATGAAGGGTGAGAAGTTAACATGATATGTATAGTGCCCCTGCGTTTACGATGCAGGCAGTAATGGTTATGAATGCTGCCATGTGAATGGGGTCCCTGCTCTATTGAGTTCAGTCAGTCACTCATGACATACATTTCACTAGAAAGTAAGCATTTCCCTCTAGCCTGAACCTGTGAGTGCTGTGGAACTGCTATAATCAGTTTTAAGTAGGCGAAACCTGCGCTGGATAATATTTTCACCAAACCTTTCCCTTTGATAATCATAAAAGAAGAACTCCCCATAGCTAAAATAGTCCAATAAAAAGCCATTTAACTCTCAAGTTTTGAATAGGACTATTTATAGTCATATCTGCACTGTAAATCCTTCTTTTTATTTGATACTTTCCAGTCTCCCCTATAATTGCACCACATTTAATTGGCCCTACAACATATTTTATGATTCAGCCTGTGGTTTAGACACAGAATGTTCAAACTGGGTTAATTTCTGCATAGGAATGCAATTAAAGTGTCTGTGCTATAATGTCAGTGCCAGCTCTTTCCGTTTTGCTCTGTGTTTTGTGTTTCCTCTTTCCCTGGAGCTGCTGTATTGGAGTCTGTGCGCTGGATCTGTCCTTGGTGCTGATTGCCGACCAATACGAGGATCCAAGGTTCCTTTGAAGCGACATGTCCATAAATGCAGCCCATCGTGTAGCGGAAAGCAAAGGAAAATGATTTGTGTGCTATCTCTTTTTTACTCCTTGATTAAACAGGTGCATCACACAGGCCTCAACATGGTCTTTGTCTTTCTCTGCACATGAGTCTCATGAGATCCTCAGGCTGCTGGATACAAAGTTCCTCTCTAATGATCATTAAGTCATGGTCACATTATATTTAATTGCTGCTAGCTGGAAATGAGATTGTCTGCACAGTTGTGTAATTATGGTTTTAATTATAAAGCCCTGAGTTGAGTGAGCACTGTGTTATCGGGTAAGATAAGACCAAGGAAATGATCAGCATCTGCAACACACACACACACGCCAAATGGTAGCTGGGTCTTCTTTCCGGTTACGGATGTGACGTAACCACGCAATGACATATAACAGCAAACTGACAAATGACGTCAATTTACCGTGAAATCGGACATGACACCTCGAATTATAAATCATTATTATAAGCATACCGTTGCGAATGGGAGACAGTTTTGAACACTGATGTCTTATGTACGGCTCAATTTTATTTTTGAGCAACCACAAAAGGTACATACTGCAGCTTTAATTAAATGTATGAATCAAAGTACACCTCAAAATATTTGACATTTTAGATTTAACCCCCTCGGCACACAAGATTTTCTTTTAAAACACTAGGGAATCAGGAGTGGATTGGTTGAGACTGATGTGGGATTCTCCTTCAAATGAATTCTACCTCTTTACATTCAAATTTGAATTACAATTGCATCTTGTTTTCCCTCAATTCAAATTCAGGACTGGAATGCAATTTAGAACGCAAGAGGCATTCTCATTCAATTCTAAACCCGCACTCTGATACATTGTCAGCGAGAGAGATTAAGAGTGATCTCTCGGCTAATCCTCCTTGTGATTGTGTCCATGCTTCTATCAAAGCACTACATGGTCAGGAGTCTCTTATACACACGCTCACGAATTCCCACATTCGCATTCATTGCGTGCAGCTGACGAGTTTGCGCTCTGTCAGCGAAGTGTGGCATCACATCTGAAAATCTACATTGCGGGTTCGAGCTGCTAGCTGCTTTCCGTGCCTGTCACACAAACGCGCCAGATGTTGAACCCAAGCGTGAAATAATTCCACCCCAACACTGACCCTGCCAGCCACGGGCCTCATCAACTTGTTAAGTGTCATTCCTCCCTGATAGAATAGTATGCAAAGCAATATGAGGTGGATGAAACTCTGTTCCGCGTCCCTGCTACAACACAAACACGACCTGAATGCGTTATCAGCAAACACCGTGCTGCTTCCCTCAACAGGCACCCCTCAGCGTAAATGATTGATAAACTCGGCAAAGAAAAACATACTGGTAATTGGACTAGCTGAGATGAAGGAATTGTTGCACTGGATCCTTATGAATTTGTGACGGGGAGGTTGGCACGAATATTACGGTTCATGCCACTTGTGCAATCAAGGAAATGGAGGGAGAACTAATGGCGGGATTGCTTGTGCACTTAGTGATTTACCCTCCCAAAGGCCCCGTGTGAGGCCCTGAGTGATTTCTCAAGTGATACGTCTGGTATTCTGTGAGATATGCATATTCGGCTAGAGGGAAAGTGTGGTCATTGGGTCTTGATTCGGTCACAAAATTCCCAGGGCCGTTAATTATCAGGCTCTTAGCTTGGATGATGTATCTGAATGTTGGTACTTGCATCTGTGTAGGTGGAAAGGCTGTTTTTGCCGTTCCAAAATTGCAGGAGATTGTTTGGTATAAGGTATTTGGTATAATCTATCTATCTATCTGTCTGTCTGTCTGTCTGTCTATATCTATCTATCTATCATCAGTCTGTCTGTCTTTCTATCAGTCAGTCAGTCTGTCTGTCTGTCAGTCTGTTTCTATCTGTCTGACTGTCTATATATCTGTCTATCTATCTATCTATCTATCATCAGTCTGTCTGTCTTTCTATCAGTCAGTCAGTCAGTCTGTCTGTCAGTCTGTTTCTATCTGTCTGACTGTCTATCTATCTATCTATCTATCTATCTATCTATCATCAGTCTGTCTGTCTGTCTGTCTGTCTTTCTATCAGTCAGTCAGTCCGTCCGTCCGTCTGTCTATCAGTCTGTCTGTCTGGCTACACACAATGGAAAACAAGACAAAAATCCTTATAAAGAAATTATTGTTTGCAGTGTGCTTCCTTTCAGTGCCTGTTATTGCAGATGTCAAGGTGGATGGAAGAAACGTATTGATCCCTAAGGGGGAAATTCAGGTGCTGAACATCAAAATGCACAAATACTTTCCCACACACAGACAGCGCAAAACAAAACACAGTCTAAAGGCAATTACAGTAGAAAGTGTAAACCATAACAGAGTGCAAAAGAAAAACTGTCCATGAGCAAAGTTGTTTTGCCCGGCCAACAGGCCATGTAATTTGCTCCATTTCGAATGTGACACATAGATCCTTTTTCTAATAAAAGCTTCTGGAAGATGGCTGAACAACAAGAAGAGATAAAATATCATGTCAAAAGTTTGGCAGAGACTACTCTACTCGTGAACTGTAAGTCTTAATTCCCTCCGCAGGAATGCACTCTCCCAGAATATTGTCGATGTGCTCTGATGTTAGCAATTATACTGTGATTGAATTATTTCAGTCATTTCGAAGCAGCTAGATCGGGAGGAGGTGATGGAGTTATTTGTCAACAGGCTGCTGGGTGCGATATATTGTTATCTGAATCCATCCGGGCACGCGTTCAATTAAGTGACACGCTAATATGTCATTTGTGTTTTTTGATGCATTCGAAAAAGCCATAAGAAATCCCTTCTGAAGCTGTCCCGAGGACCCGCTGATCTTGTGTATTAGATTTGTACTGTATTTGAGAGGGAAACATAATCAAAGTTTCATCAGGGCATTTGTTTATCTAATCATCATAGAAATTAACCACTAATGGAATCGCACTAGATCACTGGAAACAATGGTAATGGCCTCTATTAAAAAGCTATCACATGGATTTCGTGTAAGTAAATAGATTTATTCCTCAGACTTGCCAAATCGCTTATCACTTTTATGTGAGCATCGCTGGAAGGAGTTCAGAGTTTAAATGTATAAATAGCAGAATGCTAATAACTCTAGCAGTAGCTAATTTATACAGGAAGGAGGGTACTCTGCACCGATGCATATTTCAGTGTCGCAGTGCCCCAGCCTCTTCTAATGCCACTTATATCAGCATTTTTGCCATTTTAAATTATTAATACGACCATTAGGTCAGAGTATACAGACTAAATAGTGACGAGGGATGCACTCATGAATGCATGCTATTACTTTTTCAATACTAAAACCGAATTCAGTTCTAAATCTGAGACAGTGTGCATGAGTGACATTTCTAATTCCATTTTTATCTGTAAACTGCTTTGGTTTTACAGCCTTTTTCTAGGTATACTTTCATCAAATGAAGGACAGATATAAATTGGGCCAGTAATCACCACCAGGTGAAATTAATGAATTAACAAATTAAAATGTCTCAAAATAAAAGTTGCAACATCAGCATCACATGATGCAGCTTAAAAAAGAAAAAATATTATTATTATTATTATTATTATTAATTATTATTGTATAGCATAAATATGTTAACTGTGAAAACAACTCACTTTATTCAGGTAAAAAGTATAAACAAATATGTTGCTAAATTATGGTTAGCTGTGGAACAAGTAATATTCAGTTACTTGTATTATTGTATGAGATTGAAACGGTTTATTGATGATAAATATATTAATCTGCATTTGGAAAAACAAATAGCTGTAGAAACACCTTTCACTCAGAAATTGCTTGTAAGGAACAGCAAGTAATACATTGCGATAAACATGACATTTTGAAATGGAAAATTCAAACTTACTGCAATAATCTTTGTTTAATTACAAACTTGAAAAATATGTTTAACATTTGTGGCTATTGTGTATTTAAAACACTTTCAGGTTATTATTAGTATTACAAAAATCTTACCTGTTTTGTTAATGTATGACAAATATGCATCACATTAGGTTTATTAGTTTATGTTAAAACTATGGAATCCAAATGGATGGAAATTTTACATGGAATTTAAATACAAAAAGCCTAAATTTAGGCCGAAATATTTTTTGATCGTAGTGTGTAGGCCAGGATATGTCATTTGTAATATAATGGATGTTTTCACCCCTTTTATTCATTAGATCTGTTGCCATAGATGGACGCGTTTGTTGCAAGGTGAGAATTTAGAATTGGTTTGTGGCATAATGGTTCATCCAACTGGTTGCAGTATAATGATAACCTTTTTAGTATTCTGAGAGCTTGCAAACTGCAAAATGGCAGTGTCAGCACTCTAACATAAGACACAATGCTAAGCAAAATCACTCTCGGTTCTTATCAGGACTCTTTTTGGCAGGCTGGATCAAGCATCCTCAAAAGGAGTGCAATATGTTATAGCTTCCCAGAAAGCTTTGGCCTGTTCTTATGAAATATTCGCAGACTATAACCCTCGCCTGCTGCCGCATATCTAGATAAATGAGAAAGGGTGATATAGAGGAAATTTCAGCCATGATTTCAGATGAACTAAAATTCCATTTGCGGAGATGGTGGCCGCGCTGCATTGCAAGTAGTGGTCCATATCTCTCCATAGACTGTCAGTGGACTCTTGTCAGCGGCTCCTTACAGTAATGCCCGTGACCTTTATATGATGAAGCACTGAGAGTCTCAGCCGTGACATGTCTCTCTGTCTTAGGCATGGTCGACAGGAAGTTGTTCTGACCCTCCACAGCGCAAGGATGCGTGACAGAGACCGCAGGGCATCGCAAAGGCCACTATTTATCTTTGTTACACCTTTTCAGATTAGAAAAGGTTCCAATTCCACGTAGAGAACATGACTTTTTTTGTCTCTTAAGTCAAGCGCGCACTGTAAGACTGAAGCTGGTGTGCAACAAGGAGTGGCTGATGGTAGGCGACTCCCTGTTGCCGTCCGTTTTAGTATGCGTGCTTTAGTATGCGCAGATGCTACGAGACATTTCAAATTGGTGTTAAATGCAGCCAGTCTTCAGGTGACTATCGAGAGTAGAGAGAAATCAGCCATGAGCAACAGGCAATTAAATTACAAGAAGACGAAAGAGCACATGAGGGCAACACAGTGAGAAATGGGAGACAAAAAAAAAAACCACTTAAATTGCTCATATATGCCTTTTTAGTTTCTTTTTCTGTTCTGCAGATTATTGCATCAAAATAACAAGTTTTGCATGAGGGCCAAAATGTTCAAACCGTTCAAGCAAATTTGCCACTGTAACCAACAGAAAGCTGCTTCATGCATCTACAGTATTGGCAATGGACCTTTGTTGCCCAAAAAATTTGAGTAGCATGATCCTCCAATACCAGATACTGCAGTTCCAGGACTTACTAGTTACTAGTAGCAGATAATGGTAAAACAAATTAGTGTGTTTGTGATTGCAATAATAAATTAAAATAATGTAATAAGAAACACCATTTTGCAACATCAAGCAGCTTAATGAACTGTTTTTGTACAGCTGACACCGAAAGCCTTGCGCATTCAGGTTTAAATTGACCTGCTACTCTTCTCATATTAAAAATAAGGTGGAAAGATAATCAGTTCTGTTAGTCTAGTTTAATATGTGACTGCATCTTTACCATTGCTCAGCTAATTTTTGCAGACCAAATCCAGTAATTTCAATAGAAAATCTGGAATTTCGTGTGAGGGTGAAAGATTTCCCCACACAGATTTGCCATATTGACCAAAAGAATGCTGCTTAGTGTAAAAACTGACTTCTGTGGCCATGTTTCTAATCCGTAAAAATTGGAATATTGCATAAAACATTTGCGAATAAAGCACCGATTCTATCCTGTGAGTCCAAAAGAACAAAAGTGTCACTTCCTGGCAAACTGATGACAAATATCAGTAAGAAAAAGGAAATTGCTGCAATAGGTGGAGCCACAGTAGTTTTTTTTCATACAAAATAAATGACGTGCACCTCAGAATGTGCAGACAAAATGCAATAAACACTGTCATGTTATCTTGCGTTTGGAGGTGGATTCCTGATCTTTGGGAACGCAGTCGTGTGAGACCATTCTGGGAGGCAATTATACCAAATCACTTTGATGACAGACTTTGGCTCAGGCATTTCAGAATGACTAAACCAACATTTTAGATACTGTGCAACAAGACCATCCACTGGTTAGTCCAGTTATGCTGTATGTCATGATCTGCTGAGGCAAAGTCAGCTTTGGAGAATGGATGGATGGATGAATGATTCACATTAGTTTATCTGTACAGTAGTGTGAAATATACATGATGAAACACATGAAATGTATAAACCTGGTCCAAACTAAACACACATGGGGTTTGAACTGACTCAAGCAAAAAGATATTTGTGTAACTTTTGGCTTTAAGGTCATGATCCAAATATGACTTGTTTTTTTTTTTTTTTGGGCCTGGTTTGCTAGCAAAAACTACAATACAAAACAAAACTGTTGTTGTACTATTGTTCTACTTGTATTTCACTAATGTTCTTACCCAATTAAAAAGTGTATCTTTCCAGTATGCTGATTTGCTGAAATATTTCTTATTATTATCAATGTTGAAGACAATATTAAATAACATTTATTGGATACATGTAATGACTTCTGTCAAATGTTTGTGGTAAAAATGAAAGGTTTTAGCCTAAACTAAACTTCTCCCCAACTATGTCCCTTAATATTGTGCTGTAGCCACTAATGTAAACATGAGATATATGGTAAAGCCAAATCAGATTTGTGTGCAGTGTGAACACAGTCTTTAATCTTCCATTAATTTCCATACTTGCTTTATTTTTATGTCAACAGTAATTAAAAATTCCCCCCTTTTAGGACAGCTCATTTATTTTGTACCATGTCAGCAGAATGTGACAACACCTCCTTCGAATGTTTACCAAACCTTTAGATAATGAAGAAGGGAGATTTATGCTTTCAATTAAAGGCTAAAATAATCTCCTATGTAAGTTGATATAAAACGTGCAGGTTATGTAGGTTTACAGGAAGCCGTGACATCGCTCTATAAATACAGAGCCTGAGCTGACCTTGTGTGAAGTCTACGGCGCTGAAGGGCCGAGACCAGCTCTGCGGACCAGTCTGTGTGTCTCTAGCTGTATCGACCTCTCCTCGGGCCCTTTGTGTGGATCACCTGAAACACAGCCAGCACTCCTGTGTCCCCGCAGGGGTTGTTTTTCAAAGACTTCTCGAGACCGATATGGACTTCCTTCCCCAGCATGCCACTAGCAGTCCATCTCCAATGTCGCCTTCAGTATCAACAAAGCAATTAGTCTGAATGATTCCTCTTTGTGTTATTCGATACCTTTCCTGCACGACACTTTCAAATGTAGGATGTCAATTCATGAGGGAAAATTGGAAAAGCTGATCTCTGGCAATCAAAGAAAACAAGCCTTTCTGCAAAATTTAATCTTGCTTTTAAAGTCAGAAACTGCGTTCGTAAGCTTTTTTACTTCTGTAATCTGGCAGGTTTGTGAGAGAAAGAAGATATCCAATACAGGACCGTCCTATACTGTAGATTGTGGGACCCCCATGGCAGGGTTGCCAGGTTTTCGCAACAAAACCCGCGTTCTGTTTTTTTTTTTTGCCGGGGTTTCCCTGGTACAGTTTGCAGTCCAGGGGATAAATATAACAATATTGGGGTCGCTTCAACACGCAGATAATGAAAAACAACCCCGGCAACAGTGTTAAAGTAGCCCAATTCCACTGGAAAACTACGGACTTGGCAACACTGCCCCATGGTGTAGCCTACTCAAGGTGCACATGGTCTTTATGCATGAATTTATTAAAAAACAAAGACAAACCATAACAAATTTTTTTACTTAAGGTACATTAGCTATATATTGTTATACTCTTTCTCTTGTTGATACATTTTGCGATAGCTACACAGCCATGAATTCCTAGCTATATCAAAGAGTTAACGAATCAATGTCAAAGCATATTGTGAGCTCCCTGAACTAAAAGAAAGCTTCAGAAATCTTCCTAATGTTAAATAAGGCAGACTCTCAGGAACATAATTTAACACACACAAATCACAATGGTGGTGACAACCAAAATAACTGTGAAATGCAGTTAAACATAACCTCTCAATAACCATTAAATGACAAAATTGAGACTAAAAGATACAACAAATACAACTATACTACAGCAAATAAAACCAGCAAACAATGAAGTAGTAAAAATGCAATGTAATGGGCTTGCTTGGATAGGCTAGCTGTCCACTGATTTCAATATGAACAGTTCGCTGTAAACGCCAAAAAATGACTGCTTTGTAGTTATTTAAGACGGTTACAATGTTTAAAGCACTTTAAAAATGGCAGAAATAGCGCTGGTTAACACGTTTTTTTTTGTGGTCCACTGCGTTGAATTTTTTCTGTAAACACGCACTGGACCGGCATTTTAGAACGTTGCACCGAGTTTATGACGCCATGTCAAGTTTAAAATAAAAACGCGTCGTTAGCGGATTACCACGTTTTCTCACGACAAATCTGAGCAATGGTGTGGAAATATGGGCAATGAATCTGCATGTTAAGGCTAATCTCTGGTTAACAAAGCTCTGCTCATGAGGTATGTATGTCTGTTTCTTTAGGTGTTTCCCCATTGCTGTACCTACTTTTCACTGTTTTGTATTAACTTTTGCACAAACTGTATTTGTCCCACATTTTGTTAGCACCAAAAACATACATATTTATAAAACATGTATTGTTTATGATCTGTATTAATCGCTGCTATACATGATTTAACAATAATTTGTCATTTAAGATTGAATAATTTAAAATTTAAAAGACCTGAGACCTGGTTCTCAGTGATCCAGATTAGTTGATGGGGAAGATTATCAATAAATAAACCATTTTGGTCTGTTTTATTACACAAAGCAAATTTATGACTTCCAAAAGTTAAAATATAGCACATTAATCATGAGCGCTAATAAGTGAAAATAATGGACAGGATATTCTTCCCTAGTGTTCTACGAAAGAAAGAAATTCATTCTGTTACTGATGCTGTTTAAACACAAACTTGACATAAACAAATTAACTGTTACAGAAAAAGTTGTCACAAAAATGTGCTAACCACAGGCTCTGGGCAGCTACAAATTGGGTTATGAAGCCCTACAGTTATTTTATTGCTCACAACACATAATTCACATCGATGCCTTTTGTATTCAGCACGATTGGAACAAATTGCTCCTGACTTTTTATAGCAAAACTATTGCAATATTTCAGTATTGAGGATGCTGTTGTGCTATAGTCTTACACACTAATGCTCAATGAGATAACCATGCAACCAGCTTCCTCGTTTTCTTTCCATATACTCTAAAACAACAGGCAGTAATTTGTTTTTTAGCACCCATTTCTATTACAAAGCAGTGTAAAGATGCATGAGGGTTTGGTAATTTCAGTAGTTAGCTCATTTGATGCGTCTTTAGCATTTCACTCATTGGGAGTGTGGAGGTGGACAGAAAGTGTACAAGGCGTTTTGGGGGAGTGAATGTGAGAAAATTAATCTCTCTCACTGCAGGAATGTTTATAATGCAGGCCCAGTCGCTGGTGCTCATTTACATCTGAGAATATCATCTGCACGGCCTGCTCGCCAGAGTAGTGGATGCAGGATTTAGCTAATGCGCTGGCATTATGACCATTGTTGTGTAATGGGTTGATGCATCATTCCAGGCAGAGCAGTCTGTGATCTCACCCGCAGTAATAGCTCTGTGAGAATGTATTTAACGCTGAACCGCGAGCTCCGGTAAATGGTGTGGAATTGCTCCAATTCTGTAAAGCGCAATGGCTTATGAAAGTGACACGATCAAAGTATGTGCATCCTTGTCAGGTACCTAAGTGAAGTAAACACGAGAAGAAATCAAATCAGGCAGTGTTGAGCACTCTTTGACAGAGTGTGGGTGATGCGACTTTTAAAATTATGTGATAAAATCATAAAATGAACTAATTATGTTGGATTGCTAATTTTTATGGAAAGTTAAGGAAACAAGTTTTACCTTTGCTTTACTTTCAGTAGCAGACTAGCTTTCTCCAACGTGGAAGTGCTTTGCTTGGCTTTCGGGTCACACTTCAGACTGTTTATAGTGAAGTTTGATTTGTTAATATTAGTTAATTCATAAGGCATCATAAATTACAAATGAAAGCAATACTTTTACAACATTTATTAATCTAGTTTAAAGGAATAGTTCATCTAAAAATGAAAATTTGCTGAAAATTTACTCACCCTCAGGCTATCCAAGAGTTTTTTTCTTCATTGGAATAGAGTTGGAGAAATTTAGTATTACATATCAGTATAACAGCTGATAAAAAAACATCACAATAATCTACAAGTAATCCATGCGATTCCGGTCCATCAATTAACATTTTAAGTGAAAAGCTGCTTGTTTGTAGGAAACAAATTCATTACTTAGGCATTTCTAACCATGGTTTCTGTCCACAATACGAGTTCATAATCCATAATAACACTTCCTCCAGTGAAAAAGTCCATCCCCTGTTGTCCTCTCACATCAAAATACACCAACTTATTTGTTTAGAACTGTTTTGGACTGTTTTGCTTGTAAACGTAAACAAAGCTTGATCTGTGCATATTTCTCTCCTGATTCAGATGAGATGACTTTTTCACTGAGAAAGTTAAAAATGCCTTAGTCTTAAGGATGAATTTGTTTCTTTTGAGAAGAATTTGAAGCTTTTCTCCTCACAAGATGTTAATTGATGGCGTGAAGTCGTGTGGATTACTTGTGGATTATTGTGATGTTTTTATCAGCTGTTTGGACTCTCATTCTGACGGCACCCATTCACTGCAGCAAGCACATTCACTGAGCAAGTGCTGTAATGCTAAATTTCTCTAAATCAGTTCAGATGAAGAAACAAACTCCTCTACATCTTGGATGGCCTGTGGATGAGTAGATTTTCATTTTTGTGTGAATTATTTCTTTGAAGGTTTCTATGCTAATTTAATTCAAACTTGTCATGCTCTGTGTTTGAACCAAATAATCTATGCTGCTTGCGCACCTTACATATGCATCCTATTTCTAATAAAGCAGAGTTTTCATTTGTACTTCTTAGTAAATATATTAAATAATAGAAAATAGTCCATGTTACATTTTGGAAAAAGCAATATGGACGTTATGTTGTAAATGTAATAGGCCTAAGTAACATCTTGTAACGCTTCACCCCCAACTCTGCTCTTTGAGATGAATACGGCCAGACCTTCACTTGAGTGTCTAGTTTAGTGAGTGTCGCCAAGGCAGAGCCAGTGACAGAAAACATTCCCAACCTCATTCATCAAGCAGTTTTTTCGCTCGAAGCATCTCAAATTCCTCTCTCCTTTCCTGTCATAGAAATTTTTTAACTTACCACGGATGTTCCTGAGGGATTTTTATCACGCATTGACTACAAGAGAATGCAAATGGCATACACAGGCATGAATCTGGGACAAGATGGCCATGACCTGCAGAGGTCTCCTCTCTGAGCCGGGCGTCTGGGGATTCAGAATTCTCCACTGCTGAAGCTTAATTAGCCCAGCTCTGTTGCCTGGAGAAGTGTTCAGCGCTTGACCTTTCCTAAAGGTAAGCGACCGGTGCGTGTTCAACAGGCCACAGGAAAATATGCAGCACCAAGGAGGTTTCTGACAAGTCCAACTAGGAGGGGAGGTGGAGATGGTGAAAGCATTTGAGCTGGTGCCCAGACAGTGTCTCGTCTAAAGATACCCTGAGAAACATACGTTGCCAAAGGGAAATTTATCAGTATTCCTGCTGCTGATCATTAAAAAGAGACTGAGCCAATGCACAGCAGGTTTTGTGTTCATCAGAAGTGGGTTTAAAAACAAGCAAAATGAGAACATTCAAGTATTAGCAGATAGTAGAAGATAGCTACGTTTAAATGAAGCCTAATAATCCATTAATAATATGACTGAATGCAAATCCTTTGTGTAAGGACCTCAATCAGACAAAAAAAAGGGATCCAAAATAACAATCACTTCCACAATTTGGGGGAAAAAAATACAACATTTTCATTTTGGGGTAAATTTCCTTTAAGATAATAGTTAAATAGAATAATCCATTAATAATATGACTGAATGCAAATCCTTTGTGTAAGGACCTCAATCAGACAAAAAAAAGGGATCCAAAATAACAATCACTTCCACAATTTGGGGGAAAAAATTTTCATTTTGGGGTAAATTTCCTTTAAGATAATAGTTAAATAGAAGTTAAATCAGTAAAAAATTAATACACAATAAAATAAAATATGATACTCCAACTACTACTACTACTACAAACAAACAAACAAACAAACAAATAAATAAATAAATAAATCTAGTTCAAAAATTTTTGTAGTTTAAGATTATTTAAAAATATTATTTATTTTACTCAGCAAGGATGCATCAAATTGATCAAAGATACTTTGACAATGTATAAATAAATGAATGAATGAATGTAATTATTTTAAACATATATATATTTTTACAATTAATATTTTATTTAACTTGATTTACTCCCCTTGCAAACCTGCTTATTTTTTGTTTACTTCTGGTGCATCTGTTATTTATTTATGTAACACAGAATATTTTAAGAATGTTGCATATGTGTTGCCATATGAAGTCTGTACACGTAATACACTGTTTATGTTGGATAGCTAATCATGGGCTTCATTAATAAGCAAAACTGTGTGTTTTTTTTTGTAAATTGGAAATTTCCTATTGGATAGTCTGTAACATGGACCTTTTTCACATTTCCGGGTTTCTCGGCAGCGGAAGTCGTCATAGTTGGGTAAACTTGAAGAGCAGTGAATGGGAGAGTACCACAAATATTCCCATTTGCTCAAAAAGCAAAAGAAAAACTCCACGATAGTGTTTCCATGACTTTCAATAAAAGGAAAAAAAAATTGAGAGAGACTGATAATGGCTGTCAGAAGAGAGAACGATGTCAAATGTATCATCCCTCCCATAGACACTGCATTAGAAACACCCTCGCATTAGCGTTAACTAGTTTTTTTTTTTTGTAATTTGATGCAAAGGTGATATAATACGAATTACAGTGTTACATATTTAAAAAAATATATATATAAAAAAAACTTTCGAGGATTTACGATGCTGATGACGTTAAACGCATCATCACAGTCTTAAGAAAAGGGTCCATTGTGCATACAAACGGCTTTAAGTACAGCTTCTATTGGAATGTTCTACTCACGTTTCTTGAAAGTAGCCAGATGTTCACATCAATAGAACCAAGTTGTATTTTATGTAGAAAATTGTGTGTACGTGGGCTTGTGCGTATGTTTTTTTTTTTATTGTCTTTCCCCTGAATGGATATGTCGAGACCTTGACTTCATCAAAGTTGCTAACTGTGTGCGCTGCAGCTCTAATAGCTCGCTCTTCATTAGTGTGGCACAGGAGCTGTCAGGTTGAGTATGTCAAGCATAAAGAATCAGAGAAGCTGCTTCCAGGTCTCTCAGTTACCCACCCTCATCAGCCACCATTAGGCTACTGCTGCTTTTTAAACCAAGCCACTCCTTTTTATGTTTCTCTATGTCATAAAATCCCTATTTTGGGAAAAAGGTGCAGTGGCACTGATGACTGTTGTGAGCTGCTGTGTCCTGGAGCAGGAAGAGGTTTGCTCACGTGATCGTCCTGTACATAATAAGAAATCCTTTGAAGGTGGGACATGCCTGTCATCCTATAAATCATCCATATGCGAGTATTCCTCTCTGGCAGTGCGGCCAGGCGCCGTTCTCATTATCCGGTGTGGGCTTGCCTCTCGGTGAAGGTTGATAAAAAATACTTCACAAAGTCGTGTCACCATTAACGGCTCTCGCTCTCGTGTGAATGCGATGAGGAGAGGGATGAGAAAAACACACTGTGATTTTAACACCGATAAAATTGATTTAAAGCCGTATCAAAACATGACGAGCTTTTTACAAGTGTCATGTAGGCTACTTTTACGGAGAGGGACCCATTTTCCAGCTCTGTGCTTTGCTCATCAGTTTGGCAGTGCACGCAGCAGAGCAGAGGTGATTACTTTAGAGAATTAGATTTAATCACTTAAAATGCTGAGGGATCCGTTCTTGGGTTATAATACTGCTTGGAGAGTTTGGTTTGTTTATTCCCCATTGGATTTTATTTAATGAGTTTTAATGTTATGGAAGACTTTTTTTTCCCAACTGTTTATTAGAAAAGCAGTATTAAATATTAATTTTTACTTGTAAATAAAAAGCTGCTTTTTTATTTAAAAGTGCTTTCAAGAAAATGGAGGAACACGTTTTTTTATTTATTATTCATTCAGCTCTGCACTTTATAACATAAGCTATTAGGAGTGTAACGATTCACTCGTTCTCTCGATGCATCGATTACAAACCCTGACGATGCATAGGCCTATATGCATCGTTCTTGAAACATGGATTTTTGAATCGTGAATCGCCGATTTCGGACAGTAATCGATTTAAAACGCTAAGAATCGAATGAATCGCGATTTCTATAGCGATTCAATGCTTTCATAAATTACTACAAGCACGAATTAATGGAGACCTTGAACAGTGTTCGTGCCTCGCATCTCTCCTTCACGCGCTCCACTATTTACCGCCTGCAGTGGCTGTCACAGGATTGCGCTCGCGCTCCGTTCGTCTCACTGACACATTTTTTGAGCAGCTGATGTGTGATCTCTCCTTAGTACTCGTGGCCAGTAATGCTAAAGTGAAGTAGTTTTACTTTTCTGTAGTTTTTCAATGGCTCTCGGTCATACCGACGACATTACCTGAGCAGTCGAAGGTTACGCATTTATTGCATGGACGGATCAAAAATGTAAGTGTCTAAAGCATATAGTTCCATTGAATGATAAATGTGTTTTAACAATGTTGTTAAACCGAATGTATGAAGGAAAATGTTAAAATAACCACAGCATTAACAACAACCTTGAAATAAGAGCGCGAGGTTTATCTGATAATCAGATGCATGAAAGTAGGTTTGTTGCTATAGCAAACAGACATGGGCTGTTTTCTTTCAGAATCATCATTCGCCGATGGAGAGGAAAAGTTACTATAGCATTTTATTTTATGAAAATGAGATAAAGAAGTTTTCGCACTGAAAGAGAATTGATCTCACGCTCCTAGAACTTAAGACGTGCCAGGCTATATCTGAATCTGAATAAAAAGCAGAATGAACTGATGAACCGTTAAGACAATAAACACAATAAATAAATACAATTTATGAATGATGCAGTGCTAATTGACATATAATTTATTACAGTACAGAAACTATGAAGTCTATTTTCTACCTTATTCTGTGCAGAAAATTGAAATAAATGATTTCATAAAATCATATCAACATCATATAACAATCATATGGTTCTGTAACCATAAAGGCTGCTGTGTAATTTGCCACCCTGACCAAGCATTTAAAGAATTTAGGGGAAGCACTTAAATAATCCTGTGAATGCAGAATCGAATCATTATAATCGAATCGAATCAAATTTAATTGTGAATCAAATCAAATTAAATCGTTCTAAATTTGCAAAAATCGTTCTTGAATCGAATCGAAAACCTATGAATCGTGAATCGAATCGAATCGCTGTCTACCCAAAGATTCACAGCCCTACTGTCTACTCAATACTGTCCATTTCCATTTCCATCTGCCAGTAACCACTTTTTAAATCAAGTGTGCTAAAAAACAGTGGCACCATGCAAAGACTCAAAAATATCCTGAATTTGGGGCATTGGGTAGGCATCTAGAAGTGTCTTAGCATTAAGACCCCGATAATCAACACAAAACCTAGAACTTCCATCCTTCTTCGGTACAACAACCACTGGTGCTGCCCATGGTGAAATAGAGGTGTTGGATAATCCGTTTCTCCAAAAGCTCCTGAACTTGAGACTCAATGAACTGGTGTTTCTCCGGTGAAACCTTGTACACTCTTTTTCTTATGGGAATCTCATCTATGGTAGTGATACGATAAACACAATAAATAAATAAAATGTATGAATGATGCAGTGCTAATTGACATATTTATTACATTACAGAAACTATAAAGTATATTTTCTGCCTTATTCTATGCAGAAAATGGAAATAATTGTTTGTAATCATAAAATTGCCATTAGGAAAAAAATATATAGATTACAAATGATTGATTATTGTCCAGCAGTGTATTTGATTTCTTATAGCAAATTCAAAGTAAGAGATAAGAAAATAATTCCGTGTAAAAAAAAATTATTTTATTTTTTTAATAATTATATTATTAAAATTTTTATATAATTGAATATAATATTGAATTATATTCAATAATTATATTATTGTATTTGACATTTCTGTCACTTTTGAAATGATCACTACACCCCTGGTGTGACAAAATGTTAGCCTATAGCCTACATAATACTTTTAAAGCTCTTTTTTAAAATCTTGGCTTACATAAATTTCTACATATGCCATGTCATGCCATAGCATCATTAAACTAGCATCTAACAATGGACAAAAGTTTTTTTTTTTTTCTAACCTATGGTTCTCTAACCATAAATGCTGCTGTGTAATTTGCCCTCTGACTAAGCATTTAAAGAATTTAGGGGAAGCATTTAAATAATCCTGTGAATGCACTTAAAGAATGCAGAATCGAATCGAATCAAATTTAATTGTGAATTGAATTTGCAAAAATTGTTCTTGAATCGAAAACCTATGAATCGTGAAT
Source organism: Sinocyclocheilus rhinocerous (assembly GCF_001515625.1). Lineage (NCBI taxonomy): Eukaryota > Metazoa > Chordata > Actinopteri > Cypriniformes > Cyprinidae > Sinocyclocheilus > Sinocyclocheilus rhinocerous. The sequence goes on along the minus strand of NW_015656004.1, from coordinate 45,815 downwards.
CGATTCGCTGTCTACCCAAAGATTCACAGCCCTATAAGCTATGTATTCTGAATGAATATGAAGAGAGGCATGCTAAATGGCACTTTCCATGAATGCAGTACACTTTAGGGTCCAGAGACCTTTTTTTAGATACACAAATCCCATGTTTCTTATGTATTGTGATTAGATCTACTAAATGAGCTAATAGGCTGTCTAACATGCAGTTAACCTAGAAATTAGCTAGTTTTAAACTTAAAATTGTGGTTTTAGCCTTCGCACCTTAGATGATTTGACTTTTTTCCTCTGTATCCAACAATAAAAATCATATATAAATTTCATAGTTTTGACCAAATGAGTCAAAAACACTAAAAATACTAAATAACACAATTGCCGAAATATTAAATTTATTGGCAATTTTGCAAACTGTTTAATTAGTCTATTTAGTTTTCACATTTACTTAGTATGTGTTACTAAATCAAAACAAAATCACACATTATCACACAAGTATTAAAAACATGAAATTAACACGATTCACATGGCAAAATCAAGCACTTTATTTTGGTCCTTAATAAGCTGTCTAAATGGCACTTTTCCATGAACAAAATAATGACTAAAAAGAGATGTTTTCTTTTTCTTTTCCAATAATGCTGAAAAGTGAAAAGAGGTGCATAACCTTCATAAAATGTTTACTGACAAACTCAAGAGGTGAAACTAGAAAAAAAAAAAAACATTACCTTTCAAAAGTTTAAGGTTGTAGAGAAGTCCCTTTTGCTCACCAAGGCTGCACTTACTTGGAAAAAACAACAACAACAACAGTAAAAATACAGTAAAAACTAAAATTATTTGAAATATTGAAATATTATAATAGAAAATGACTGTTTTCTCTTTAAATATATTTTTTAATGTAATTCATTCTTGTGATGTCAAAGTTGAATTTTCAGAAGCCATTACTCCAGTCTTCAGTGTCACATGATCTTTCAGAAATCATTCTAATGTGATGATTTACTGCTTAAGAAATACTGCTTATTATCAATTTTGAAAGCACAATTGTAATTTTTGTCAGGATTCTTTGATGAATAGAAAATCACAGCATTTATTTGAAATAGAACATTATAAACGTCTTTACTGTTTGTTTGTTTTTGATCAGTTGAATGTGTCCTTGCTGAATAGAAGTATTAATTTCTTTAAAAAAATCTCAATAACTTTAATATGTTGAATGTTGATGTATTTTTTGTTTGACCTCTTGAGGTTGTTACCTGTTTTCACTGGTCATTACTGAAAAAGAAATATAAAAATCTTCATTTATTCATTCATATTTTATTCATGGAAAGTGCCATTTACATGGCTTATTAAAGGACCAAATAAAGTGCTTGATTTGAATCGGGTGGCAGAAATCCACAGTCTTGTGGCCTAAATAAATGTGACCACGTTCAGTGCAAAAGCAGCTCTTTTTTCCCACCCTCTAACAAGGATGGACTAATACTGCATGAAGACAGACGTTTCTGGCATGCTCTTCATTAGGTGAGACAGTGTTGTGACACTCATAGCCCTCTGATGGCCTCGCTCGTTCTACATGCCAGTCTGAGCTCTAAATGCTGAAACTGCTGCAGGACACAAAACTGTCTCTGACTTGACAGCCGTGACAAGGGGTTGGCCTTATGAAATCAACATGGAATGCTAATTGAGAGGCTTTTTGCAGAAAACTTGTGGTGCTTTTGTGCAGGCATTTGTAACAAACTCCTTTGCTTTAGAGGAGATCACATCTTTTGTGTGTCATGCACAAAATCAGCTACAGCACACCTTGCTTCCCCTTGATGCTCCCACTTTTGAACAGTTCTCAGCAGGTATTTCTGTCCATTGACATCTGTGGGATTTTGGGTATACTTCAGACTTTTTTCCCCTCTCATAGCAAGACAAAATGCTTTTTCCACTGTAAATTGTATAGCCAACACTGACAAGTTCTATTGTAATATTAATGCATGTTCGTTGTGTGAGCCGATGAAGAGCAGATCTTTTTTTTTTTTTCATGAGGAATGTTTTGCTGAATTGTAATGAATTTCAGCAGATGGATGATGACTCTTCAGCACCTCAAATGATGTCTCAAGTGTGGAGCAATATGCTTTTTTTGCTTATTAGCACGTTTATTTTTGATGTTTGTAATGGTGCAACATACTGTTGCAATCCACCTTTTTACACGTATGAGTATGCTAATCCATATCAGCAAAAGATCTTTAACATCTGCTGTGTTATCAAAGTTCTTTAGAGGTTAAATTGATCAATTACAACTATACTTGATGTTTAAAGTTTGGTATCTTGAAGCTTTAAATAAGCTGGTTTGCATTAAAGCACAGCATCTTGCGTTGTGTTGCAGGTGTGAAAATTATGACAATAACAGCTGCGCTAGCTGTTTTTTCCCCCCCACACGTTTTCCAACACATTCTGATATTTTTGACCAGTTTTGCTTACAAATCTGAGATTAAGAATGCTTATTACATTGGCAAGTTGTTTTAAAGTGTGACTGTATGTATTATAATTTTTTTAGCACACAATGGCCACTACCTGACAGGTGTTTTCTTTAAACAGCTTTAGCTGTTAGAAAACTATCCAATCTGAAATTCTCTCTGCTGACATCGAGGTGGCTGATTTGTTTTTATAGGGCTGGGTTAGAAAGACGGCTGAATTTGCGCACCATACCGTTAACATCCAGCTCTAGCAACTCATCTTAATTAACCCTTTCCCCACGATTGATGACATTTTCCATCATTTATTACACAATGCTTCTCCACCAATGACAAGATATTCCAGAAAGTCCTTTTTTATATGATAGGGGGCACTATTGCAGACCTTCTGTAATAGTTTTTGACTATTAACCCTTAAACGCATACCTCGGGTCTTTAGCGACCCGTGACATCATTCACTACCCACTCCCACTCCCTCATTTATTTTTTAAAGTTAGACATCAACCTTCTTAGTATTCCTCAATCTATTTATTGTAAACAATATAAGAAAAAAAAATACAATTATATAAAAAGTCAGTTTTCGCTAATGACCCAATTTATGTAATAGTGTAAGTATATTTTTCATGCGTAACAATAATTACATATCTGATGACTCCATAAGTGCAATTCACCTTTATTCCTCAAGGTGGCACCATTTGATATACAATAATGGCATTATGTTTCACTCATAATTACCGCAGGCAAAATAATATCATCAGCAAAAATTTAACTGGATTGAATGACTTTACTGTAGAGCAATTACTGTACACATTGAAATATAAGTGTCACTGTCATTTGATTGTGGATGTGGTGAATAAGCTGCCAGTGATCAAAACATTGATTTTGAAGTCATTGAAAATTATATTTTTGAGAATTTGGTTGAAATTGCGAATATGAGCCAGATGTTGAATGTACTGTGGAAGTGCATTCTGATGATGACAGTACAGTCATTTTAAAATCATCCAAGATTCAAAAGGTAACGAAACATACATTATTTATGCTTTTGTAATTGTTATTAAAGTATCAGGAAAGTTTTATGCTATTGCAGCAGTTATAGATCCGTCCGTGTTAGGCATATAGGTCCGGGTCTCGAAAGATCCAAATATGCAATAATGATTGGCGAAACATTTATGCATTTATGGGTTAGAACACGCAAAGAACATCTGCATAAACCAGGATAATTGTTCTAACATGATCACCAAACATTCAGCAGCATAATAAAAAATTCAACTTTTTTGATGGAACTTAAGTGTAGGAATAAGATATATTTTGTTTGTTTGTTTGTTTCCCTTTGATATATTCAATGTTTACATATTCATACAACAAAATATTCTTGGGGGGCATGAACGATTTGTGAATATGATCAAAATTGCTGGCAGTAAAAGAGTTAAAATCTAATTAAAATCCTTCTTAAAGGGGTCATATGATGTTGCTAAAAAGAACATTATTTTGTGTATTTGGTGTAATGAAATGTGTTTATGCGGTTTAAGGTTAAAAAAACACATTATTTTCCACATACTGTACATTATTGTTTCTCCTCTATGCCCCGCCTTTCTGAAACGCCTCGATTTTTACAAAGCTTATCGGTCTGAAAAGCAAGGTGTGCTCTGATTGGCCAGCTATCCAGTGCGTTGTGATTGGCCGAATACCTCAAGCGTGTGATGGAAATGTTACGGCCCTACCATACTGTGATGCCGTCTCCTTTATAAAGAATATCTCTTTGGATTTGAGACTTTAGTCTTTGCAACTTTACAGATCTTCTTTATGCACCAAGAGCTTGTAACACTTCAAAGAGAAAGGAAAAATTGAAATCGCATCATACGATCCCTTTAACTATCCTTGTTATTGGCAAAATAGGGATTCTTGAGTAGTGTGAGAAGCATCATCACTGCATCTCTAGTTATTACCTTCTGCATCAGCCATTGAAAACTTCATATTGGTTGACCATTATGCGGGATGCTTTCACAGGCCATTTAAAAGCTCAAGAATAACATCCTAATGCACCATCACACTCTCCAACCATCTCTGACAGGCAGACGAGGCATACCTGACTTTGTTGACATTACTTATTAAGGCCGAGGTACAAGATGCTTCTGAAAAGCTCAAAGTTCATGACATTTTCAGCACTGTCTGTTTATTTCTCAGTATTTACTTTGAAGGTTAAACTGGCCTCTACCAGTAATTGCGCTGTTTCCTCCCTCATGATCATAGCAAATCAATGGTAGACCTTTTCAGAGCACACCGATGTGTTTTAAAGGACTAATGCTTGATTCATCACTCTGACAGTTGGACTGAAGATCTGCTTCAATCAAAATGCTGCAAATACTGCATTCATAATAAAGGACATCACTGCACATAAAAGATGAAAGATACAAGACCATGAGTAAACCCACTACATTTTCTCATTTAGGGATTTTAACCAAGGGACTGTATAGCTAAAACCAGTTCCCTTTCAGTCGGTCACTCTCGACGTCACGTCGGATGACCGACGAATTGGGATCTCGCTTAGAGGGACCAATCTACTTCGAGTGTAAACTAAACGAGCCAATGCACATTGGCATGCGATTATTGCATCCAGCTGCTGCTGATCACAGCGTGAGTATAAGTAGGCAGCAGATGCAGCGCATATTCAGGTTTTCGCTGAGGAGCCGAGCCGGTGACCCGGCCGCTCAGCGGTGGTACAGGAGCTGTGGCGACGGGACGTGACGTCTCCGTTCCCTCCTTCAGGGAACGAGGGTTACATACGTAACCGAGACGTTCCCTTTCAGTCGGTCACTCTCGACGTCACGTCGGATGACCGACGAATTGGGATCTCGCTTAGAGGGACCAATCTACTTCGAGTGTAAACTAAACGAGCCAATGCACATTGGCATGCGATTATTGCATCCAGCTGCTGCTGATCACAGCGTGAGTATAAGTAGGCAGCAGATGCAGCGCATATTCAGGTTTTCGCTGAGGAGCCGAGCCGGTGACCCGGCCGCTCAGCGGTGGTACAGGAGCTGTGGCGACGGGACGTGACGTCTCCGTTCCCTCCTTCAGGGAACGAGGGTTACATACGTAACCGAGACGTTCCCTTTCAGTCGGTCACTCTCGACGTCACGTCGGATGACCGACGAATTGGGATCTCGCTTAGAGGGACCAATCTACTTCGAGTGTAAACTAAACGAGCCAATGCACATTGGCATGCGATTATTGCATCCAGCTGCTGCTGATCACAGCGTGAGTATAAGTAGGCAGCAGATGCAGCGCATATTCAGGTTTTCGCTGAGGAGCCGAGCCGGTGACCCGGCCGCTCAGCGGTGGTACAGGAGCTGTGGCGACGGGACGTGACGTCTCCGTTCCCTCCTTCAGGGAACGAGGGTTACATACGTAACCGAGACGTTCCCTTTCAGTCGGTCACTCTCGACGTCACGTCGGATGACCGACGAATTGGGATCTCGCTTAGAGGGACCAATCTACTTCGAGTGTAAACTAAACGAGCCAATGCACATTGGCATGCGATTATTGCATCCAGCTGCTGCTGATCACAGCGTGAGTATAAGTAGGCAGCAGATGCAGCGCATATTCAGGTTTTCGCTGAGGAGCCGAGCCGGTGACCCGGCCGCTCAGCGGTGGTACAGGAGCTGTGGCGACGGGACGTGACGTCTCCGTTCCCTCCTTCAGGGAACGAGGGTTACATACGTAACCGAGACGTTCCCTTTCAGTCGGTCACTCTCGACGTCACGTCGGATGACCGACGAATTGGGATCTCGCTTAGAGGGACCAATCTACTTCGAGTGTAAACTAAACGAGCCAATGCACATTGGCATGCGATTATTGCATCCAGCTGCTGCTGATCACAGCGTGAGTATAAGTAGGCAGCAGATGCAGCGCATATTCAGGTTTTCGCTGAGGAGCCGAGCCGGTGACCCGGCCGCTCAGCGGTGGTACAGGAGCTGTGGCGACGGGACGTGACGTCTCCGTTCCCTCCTTCAGGGAACGAGGGTTACATACGTAACCGAGACGTTCCCTTTCAGTCGGTCACTCTCGACGTCACGTCGGATGACCGACGAATTGGGATCTCGCTTAGAGGGACCAATCTACTTCGAGTGTAAACTAAACGAGCCAATGCACATTGGCATGCGATTATTGCATCCAGCTGCTGCTGATCACAGCGTGAGTATAAGTAGGCAGCAGATGCAGCGCATATTCAGGTTTTCGCTGAGGAGCCGAGCCGGTGACCCGGCCGCTCAGCGGTGGTACAGGAGCTGTGGCGACGGGACGTGACGTCTCCGTTCCCTCCTTCAGGGAACGAGGGTTACATACGTAACCGAGACGTTCCCTTTCAGTCGGTCACTCTCGACGTCACGTCGGATGACCGACGAATTGGGATCTCGCTTAGAGGGACCAATCTACTTCGAGTGTAAACTAAACGAGCCAATGCACATTGGCATGCGATTATTGCATCCAGCTGCTGCTGATCACAGCGTGAGTATAAGTAGGCAGCAGATGCAGCGCATATTCAGGTTTTCGCTGAGGAGCCGAGCCGGTGACCCGGCCGCTCAGCGGTGGTACAGGAGCTGTGGCGACGGGACGTGACGTCTCCGTTCCCTCCTTCAGGGAACGAGGGTTACATACGTAACCGAGACGTTCCCTTTCAGTCGGTCACTCTCGACGTCACGTCGGATGACCGACGAATTGGGATCTCGCTTAGAGGGACCAATCTACTTCGAGTGTAAACTAAACGAGCCAATGCACATTGGCATGCGATTATTGCATCCAGCTGCTGCTGATCACAGCGTGAGTATAAGTAGGCAGCAGATGCAGCGCATATTCAGGTTTTCGCTGAGGAGCCGAGCCGGTGACCCGGCCGCTCAGCGGTGGTACAGGAGCTGTGGCGACGGGACGTGACGTCTCCGTTCCCTCCTTCAGGGAACGAGGGTTACATACGTAACCGAGACGTTCCCTTTCAGTCGGTCACTCTCGACGTCACGTCGGATGACCGACGAATTGGGATCTCGCTTAGAGGGACCAATCTACTTCGAGTGTAAACTAAACGAGCCAATGCACATTGGCATGCGATTATTGCATCCAGCTGCTGCTGATCACAGCGTGAGTATAAGTAGGCAGCAGATGCAGCGCATATTCAGGTTTTCGCTGAGGAGCCGAGCCGGTGACCCGGCCGCTCAGCGGTGGTACAGGAGCTGTGGCGACGGGACGTGACGTCTCCGTTCCCTCCTTCAGGGAACGAGGGTTACATACGTAACCGAGACGTTCCCTTTCAGTCGGTCACTCTCGACGTCACGTCGGATGACCGACGAATTGGGATCTCGCTTAGAGGGACCAATCTACTTCGAGTGTAAACTAAACGAGCCAATGCACATTGGCATGCGATTATTGCATCCAGCTGCTGCTGATCACAGCGTGAGTATAAGTAGGCAGCAGATGCAGCGCATATTCAGGTTTTCGCTGAGGAGCCGAGCCGGTGACCCGGCCGCTCAGCGGTGGTACAGGAGCTGTGGCGACGGGACGTGACGTCTCCGTTCCCTCCTTCAGGGAACGAGGGTTACATACGTAACCGAGACGTTCCCTTTCAGTCGGTCACTCTCGACGTCACGTCGGATGACCGACGAATTGGGATCTCGCTTAGAGGGACCAATCTACTTCGAGTGTAAACTAAACGAGCCAATGCACATTGGCATGCGATTATTGCATCCAGCTGCTGCTGATCACAGCGTGAGTATAAGTAGGCAGCAGATGCAGCGCATATTCAGGTTTTCGCTGAGGAGCCGAGCCGGTGACCCGGCCGCTCAGCGGTGGTACAGGAGCTGTGGCGACGGGACGTGACGTCTCCGTTCCCTCCTTCAGGGAACGAGGGTTACATACGTAACCGAGACGTTCCCTTTCAGTCGGTCACTCTCGACGTCACGTCGGATGACCGACGAATTGGGATCTCGCTTAGAGGGACCAATCTACTTCGAGTGTAAACTAAACGAGCCAATGCACATTGGCATGCGATTATTGCATCCAGCTGCTGCTGATCACAGCGTGAGTATAAGTAGGCAGCAGATGCAGCGCATATTCAGGTTTTCGCTGAGGAGCCGAGCCGGTGACCCGGCCGCTCAGCGGTGGTACAGGAGCTGTGGCGACGGGACGTGACGTCTCCGTTCCCTCCTTCAGGGAACGAGGGTTACATACGTAACCGAGACGTTCCCTTTCAGTCGGTCACTCTCGACGTCACGTCGGATGACCGACGAATTGGGATCTCGCTTAGAGGGACCAATCTACTTCGAGTGTAAACTAAACGAGCCAATGCACATTGGCATGCGATTATTGCATCCAGCTGCTGCTGATCACAGCGTGAGTATAAGTAGGCAGCAGATGCAGCGCATATTCAGGTTTTCGCTGAGGAGCCGAGCCGGTGACCCGGCCGCTCAGCGGTGGTACAGGAGCTGTGGCGACGGGACGTGACGTCTCCGTTCCCTCCTTCAGGGAACGAGGGTTACATACGTAACCGAGACGTTCCCTTTCAGTCGGTCACTCTCGACGTCACGTCGGATGACCGACGAATTGGGATCTCGCTTAGAGGGACCAATCTACTTCGAGTGTAAACTAAACGAGCCAATGCACATTGGCATGCGATTATTGCATCCAGCTGCTGCTGATCACAGCGTGAGTATAAGTAGGCAGCAGATGCAGCGCATATTCAGGTTTTCGCTGAGGAGCCGAGCCGGTGACCCGGCCGCTCAGCGGTGGTACAGGAGCTGTGGCGACGGGACGTGACGTCTCCGTTCCCTCCTTCAGGGAACGAGGGTTACATACGTAACCGAGACGTTTTTTGAAAGGAAGAGATATATAGGGGCATATGAGGACACTATTGCACCATTTTCTGTCCTCTGATGTCCACTTTTGTGTCTTGAACCAAAAAAAACAACTAATTTTGTAATTTTAGTTGGTTTTAGTTTGTTATAATAAGAATATGGAAGTATATTAATGACAAATGTTTTTGAAACAAAGCACGTTGAACTGCACTAGTGGAATGTTGGTCCACTCCTCTTCAATGGCTGTGCGAAGTTGCGAAGTTGTTTTTGCAAAAACAAAAGTGTTGCGTTTATAATTTTGTTCAGTGTAAATACATAAATACTTGCATTTTTTTTGTAATTATGTGTAAAATTTGCTAGCAATTTCTAAGTGAAAATTTCCAACAACCATTTTAATTTTTTTTTCACATTTCAGTTCTTAAAGTAACCACTTTTTAATGGTGTGAGGAACATTTTAGTAATCTGAAGAACCTTTTTTTTCACTATAAAATAACCTTTTGTTCAATGGAAAGATTCCATGAATGTTAAAGGATCTTCATGGAAGCATCAATACTAATAACGCACCTTTCTTTTTAAGAATATAATTGGGAAAAAAATGCATTTCATTATAGCTTTCTTTTTTGTGGGAGCTGAAATTCAGCGTGGTTGTATATTTAAGCATGTACATTTTATGTACATTTAATATATTTTAGCACATAGTCAATTGGTAATATTTCACACAATTTCATTATTAAAATTGATATGAAATATTCAGCTTTCAAAGTTAATTTCCAAAATATTAATTAAACAAAAAAATTCAACATTGCGCAACATTTTTTTCCCCTTTCAGGCATTTCAGGATGCTTTCAAAGATATTTGTCATTAATTTACTTCTAAATAAATTTTACATTACTGTTTTTCCCCCTAAGGCCTTGATAATTTTGTCACTGTACCTTTATGATTTTGTATGCAAATGACACCTGGTATAGTTCACGCTCTTGTTCATCTAGTTCAATAGGCATTTCAATCTAAACATTAGATTCACATTTATAATTTGCTCATGCTTACAGTGTATTCAAGTTATGCATTTAACCAGTTCCATCAGAGGATCAAACCTGTGACCTGTCTGTTTCTAGCAGCATGATCTACAGGAACACAGTACACTGAACTGCCCTGTTTAAATGTTTTCATGGCTCTGGTATCAATGCTGTGATGATTTCTGAATGACTGGGGGGAAAGAGAGCTGAGTGTTCAATGTTTGATGATGTTTATATACTGTAGAGCAACAAAAGAGCAAGGAAATCTTATTGTCAGTTTTTACCATAGACAGTTATGCATTGATGTTTTTTCCTACTGTCAGAATTGTGCATCAGAATAACCAATGAAAAGATGATTAATCTGTTGAACAAGTTTTTTCCACTGGCCTTGAGAGTTATCCCAAAAAAAAAAAAAAGGGCCAGAGGTTGTTCTCATTGCATGAACAAAACATGAATTAACTTCTCGTACTGCATTGAGGATGAAAGTAAATGTTTTTTGTTTTTTTTTATGATTCATTTAATTTGTTTTGCTGTGTTACATTTTGTGAGATAAACGTAATGACACACCTCAGCAGTCACTGTATGCTTTACGGGTTTCTATTTCATATCAAGACGATTAACTTGGTTTAGTGTTTTAAACAGTAACAGGAGGGCAATGAATGAAACAAATGCAATACCAAACACTATGACACTGAACAACAGCTTCTCACTTCTTCTGTTTAATGACCTTGCATGGGTTCTAAATGTATTAAAGCATTTCATGTCAAAGGCAAAGTCTCTTGAGCTACAGTACATACAACTTTGTCTTCTGCCCATATTTTATCTTTTTTTTTAATATATATTAAGAGCACTGGGTCTTAATTAGTTTGAGGTGTTCTGTTTCCTTTTGTCCTGCAAACTGATTCAAAGGGATAGTTACTCCAAAAATTATTTGTCATCATTTACTCACCCTCCAAACCTGTATGAAATGCACTACTGTTCAAAAGTTTGGGGTTTTAATGCTGGAAGTCTCTTATGCTCACCAAGGCTGCTTGTATTTAATCAAAAATACAGTAAAACATTAATCGTTATTACAATTCAAAATAGCTGTTTTCTATCTGAATATATTTGAATGTACACTCTAAAAAATGCTGGGTTGTTTCAACCCAAAAATGTAACCAAAATTTAACCCAACAGTTGGGTTAGTCCATATTTGACCCAAAATTGGGTTGAAACAACCCAGCATTTTTAGAGTGTAATGTAATGTATTCCTGTGATGCAAAGCTGAATTTTTAGCATCATTACTCCAGTCTTCAGTGTCACATGATCCTTAAGAAATCATTCTAATATGATTTACTCCTCAAGAAACATTTCATATTATCAGTGTTAAAAACAGTAGTGCTGATTAATATTTTTGTGGGAACTATGATATTTTTTTCCAGTTCGTATTAATTACTGACCCCCCCAAACTGTTGAAGGATAGTGTTTATATAATAGACTGAAGGCTGCGAAAACTCCATAAAAGTATTATAATAGTAGTCCATATGATTTACTGGAAAATGAGCAAACTGCACATTCTTCTAAATATCTTATTTTATGTTCCACAGAAGAAAAACGGGCATACAGGTTTGCAGCAATTTTAGGGTGAGTAAATGATGATAGAATTGACATTTTTAGGCGAACTATCCCTTGAAGACGTGTTCATCATCAGAAAAGCGAGGCTGGTTTCATCCAGGTCCTCCTCCTCAGTCCCATCTGAAGTCATGACCCACCATTTCAAAAAATTTCACATTGAATGGCCTATAAAATTCTCTAAGCTGCTCAATGACTTCCTGGTCAATCTGAACGTGAGTTCTGCCCTTGGACTTGCCCAGACAGCGGGGCTGGCTGCTGCTTTCCGGCTTCTTCAGGCACGGGAAGCCTTTTGTTCGGTTGAATATATTATAAATATAAAAATCTAAAATGTAAAAATGCATTTATCGATGGCAACTTTAATTTTCTTTCTTTTTTGATTCTTTATTAATAACACATTTTAAAAGATAACTATTTACAATAAAACCTAAGATCTGCTCAGAGTCATAAGATAAGCATATTAAAAAAGGAGAGAAAGTAAAAATAAAGTATAAAAAAATGCTTTAATTAAAACAATAATTAAAAAAAAAAATTCTTACCCTGAAGGAAATATTTAGAAATATTTATTTTTACATTTGGCAGATGCTTTTGTCCAAAGCTACCTGCTTTGTGTTCAAGCTATACATTTATTTAATGTATTCCCTGGGAATCAAACCCTTGAAACAAACCATTTTTTTTATTATGACAAAATCTTTTATTATTATTAAATCTTTTATTATGAAAAAAACATCTGAAATTATGTTCTACCATCAAAATACATTGAGTTAGAGGAGTGTAATAATTTGCATCATAAAATATGGGTTACACTTTACTTTAAGATGTCCTTGTTACAATGTAATACACTAATTATACATTTAATAACATGTTATTATACATTAATGTACTTACTATATGGTTAGGGTTCGGATTAGGGTTTGGGACTTGCCCAGACAGCGGGGCTGGCTGCTGCTTTCCGGCTTCTTCAGGCACGGGAAGCCTTTTGTTCGGTTGAAGTAGAAGTGCTTGTCCGTGATGATGCGTTTGAGCCCCAGGAAATCCTGCACGCGGCCCATCTCTCCGGCTGGATCTGTGATGAGCCGCTCCCCGCTGACAAAATGGATCTGCGATAGACGGAAGTACTGCAGCCAGTTCTCCAGGTGGAGGATGTACATGCCTATGCGGATGGCATTCCAGGAGGTGTCCACCATGCCTTGACTCCTGTTCTTGAAAGCTAGTTCCTCAAAAGAAGGGATGTCGGGCTTCTTCGACAGGGTCTGTGTGTAGTCGGAGATCGCCCTTGTGACTGGGTTCCGCACTACTACGATCAGCTTTGTTTCGCGAGACATGTTTGAGATGCGTCGCGGCGCCTCCCGGGTCACAAAGTAACTTGGTGTTTTCTCCATGGTGATCTGACTGTCTAGAGTCCGCGGCATAAGGCCCCTGTGACACTTTACTTTAAGATGTCCTTGTTACAATGTAATACACTAATTATACATTTAATAACATGTTATTATACATTAATGTACTTACTATATGGTTAGGGTTCGGATTAGGGTTTGGCTTAGAGTTACTTGCATGCAATTATGCATAATTTATTGTTATTATAACAGTAAATACATGTAGCGTGTAACAAAGGCACCTTAAAATAAAGTGTTATTTTAAATTCACCAAAATATGAAATAACAGAACGTTTTTTAAATGTCAAATATAACAGCATTAAACACTAACAGCTCTTTCTAATTTTTATAAAAAATAAAAAAATAAATTCCAACATGTTGGAACATGAAATCCACCTCCCAATTTTGGAAGTTATTAAGACAGTGTAAGCTGCTGCCACTACAATTAAGTTGCTTAATATATATATATATATATATATATAATTGTAGTGGCAGCAGCTATATCAATAAACAAAGAAATCAGTTTAAATTACAATTTTAAGTTAATGTAATGAGCAACATTGTCAACAGAACCCATCAAAATAATATTGCCATATAACGCAACTTTAAAAATGTCAATTAAATCCATAAATTAGAATTTTTTTAGTTGCAACCATGCATTTATTTAAGTTGTAATAACAGTAACAGCTATTATGCTCAAACTTAGCAAAAGTACAAAGCAAGAACCCAAGTATTAAAAGTCAGCATGCAACTCCCCATTCATGTCCCTACAGACATGAATGATACATCAAATTGTTGGGGTGTGCTACTGCTTTTCCGAGCAGTCTGACATTTGGCAAATAAAACCAGGACAATATTCTGTAGGAAGTAGGAATCACACTTTTGACTTGAGTAAGCAACCGTCTTGCAATAACCTAGCAATCGCTTAGCAACATGCTTAAAACCACTCACCCATAGTACCTTAGCAACCCTGGCAGCAAACCATTGTGAGTTTTCCACAGGAAAACACCACTCGCATTTCCTCAGAGAGTGTAAAAAATGCATTATATTTATTTGAGGAAACTATATAAGCAACCCTGGCATTCTTTTCACAGCCTTGAGAGGAAAAAGCGAGATAGCTTGTGGAATGTGGTCACCCCTCACATATTAGTGTAGACTCCAGCATGACAAATAGGAATTCAGTTACAGCAAGTGACAAAATAATCAGAGCGCACACATGAGGTTTTAATACTCGCCGGCAATATTTCTAGTCTTTTATCTCCCGGGTGAGTGTGATGCTGAAGGGTATGGGGAAATTATCAAATCTCAGGCACATCCTTTACTCCTGCTCATAAATCACCATCACCTGCATTACAGATGCACAACAGAGAGAAAGGCTTGGGCAAATCTGGGACATGCGAAATAGGTCATTATTTTCGTAAGTTTCTTTACGAAACCATCGAGTCCAACTTTAGAGTTGTTCTGACTTGAACTGATGAACTACACAAGGTGATATCCACTCGGTCACAGTTCTGTTGTTTTAGCAGATAGCTGCTGCCCCGTCAACCTCTTTGAAGGAGTGAGCGTATTAACGGTGCCGTAAGCAATTTTTATGGAACGGCACGCAGAAAACTTCCCTCTTACCTGACAGATATCACTGAACCAGATGTCTTGAGAAATCACATTCCTTTCTGCGACAGCCCTAGGCAGGAAAACTGCTATCTGAATGCAGGATGTTACCGTTTAGCCAGTCAGAAGTCATTTTGAGTGTTCGGCTTCGTTGACATGTGGTGTGCTAACTTGTCTATGCAGCATGGGGTTCAGTGTTTCCAAGTTCTTTCAATGGAAAGTAGCTTAAGCCAGCTTGAAAAGTCGCTAGATGACGCCATACGCTAATTAGCATATTCAGAACATCATTGCTCATATTGCCTATTATCAATACAACTGTTTTCATTTATATATTTTACTGTTTCTGTTGTCAGACAACGGGATGAATATGAAATGTGACTGAAACGCGGTCCGTTAAGACTACATAACCAGCTCTTTCTTCCAAGATGTTAATCCGCACAGAAATCCTGATTTATAATTGAGCCGCCGTCTGATGAAATCAAATACACATAAGATAAAGACAATGGCTGTGCTGTATTTGCATGTAAAATTAGAAAAGCAACAGAATAGCTATTTTAACTGAAAGCGCTGCTCTCTGCCGCTCGGTGAACAGATCAGACGCAGAGGGAAATATGTGTGCTCGCTGAGAAAGCAAGCAGTACCGACGAGTCTCAGAAACTAAATAAGGTTTGTCCAAGAAGTCGCTAGATTTGTTGCTAGGCGCTTTTTTGAAAAAAAAAGCCTCTAAGGGGGTCTGAAAAGTCGCTAAATCTAGTTACAAAGTCGCTAAGTTGGCAACATTGGTGGGTTTTTTTGAAGGAGAAGGCAGTATAATTTAGTGGCGCAAGTTAGCAAAATGGCTAACATTGCTAACAGAACTTTTAAAGACAGAATGAAATGGCAATTCACTCGTTTTCTATATGCATGTTATTGTTATTCATGCATACATTTCATTTTTACTTTTTTTGTTTTTCCAAGCTTGTAATTTTTAAAACAAATATCATAACTGGATCTTCTGTAGTGATGGAAAGTTCGGATCATTTTACTGACTCGGATCTTTGAATCTCGTTCATCACAAGGAGTTAATTAATTTCCAAGCCATTTTGTTAATTTCAGCAGAATATAATTAAAATTATACATGTTAATAAATGAATTCTCCGACACATGTACTTACGTGACGATCACATTTAGAATAAGAAAAATAAACTATAATGCAACTAAGGCCAAATGATGTGAAACAGAAACAATTAATTCATTGAGGCTATACAATCTGTTAGTTCACCTCCCCTGCCAATATGAGTCATTCGTACTTTTGTCACGTCACATCCCTGTAAGCTGAAGTATAAGTGAAGTGACGTGGGGCCAATTATGGTGACCCATACTCAGAATTTGTGCTCTGCATTTAACCCATCCAAGTGCACACACACAGTAAGTCATTTTGAGTGTTCGGCTATGCAGCTATGAAGCTATGCAGTCTGTACCGGAAACAGAATTAATTAGTTCACCTCTTGAGTCTTCGGGTTTGAGTCGTTCGTTCTTTTGTCATGTGCCCACTTAGTAACAAACACAAAAATAATTTATTTACTGCATGCTGTTATTATATGTAGGCATTTTTGCTTTATCACAGTGATTTCCCCCATCGTACGGATAAAGTTTAAAGCATTAATGAACTCACATACTCACATTCAATGATATGACATGACAGAAATTCAAAAAAGTATAAATTGTAAGAAATAAAAATCTACAATTTGAAACCAGAAATGCATCATGTGACTGTTAAAAAAAACTGACTGTGCATGTGTTTGTAAGGAAGATTGGAATCATT
Organism: Sinocyclocheilus rhinocerous; assembly: GCF_001515625.1. Taxonomy (NCBI): domain Eukaryota; kingdom Metazoa; phylum Chordata; class Actinopteri; order Cypriniformes; family Cyprinidae; genus Sinocyclocheilus; species Sinocyclocheilus rhinocerous. Next base: position 29,123 of record NW_015656004.1, on the reverse strand, counting down.
AACTTAATGCTGTATTGTTAATGAATGAGATATTCGCTACATTTACAAACCCCTCATATTTTTCTTCCGAGACGGTATTAAACCAAGCTATAAATGATCTTTTTATGTGATTACATCAGCGTTCATCCATTAAATTGAGAATTACAGCTATAAAACAGGATTAGTGAGGGCTTAAGAATTTTAATCTTAGCGAAAGACTGTAATAAAGATGGAAATTATATTGACCGTCTTTATTGTATGGAACACAGGGGTCAGAGAATAACCTCGAGTTTCCACCAGTTGTGACTCATCCCCGATTCATAATGGGCTTTCCTAAAGCAGGAGTTGCCATACTTTACCTCCATAGTCCTGAAAATATTGATCCATTTAGCTTGATTTATAAATGGTGCGTTGATGGCCAGGGTGTCTCTGTTAGCCTTAGCGGTTCAGGGCCAGAGGCAGCCATTAATCTTGCATACGGTGCAATGGAGCTTCACCCACTAAACAACTTTACTGTGTGTTTGAATGCAGAGCACCAATCACAGCCTCATACTGATGCAATGCATACTTCAGTTACATAATCAAACTTGTATTTCTTGCCAGACAGCCATCAAAAATGCACTCCAAAATAACATTTTCTGAGTCTGTCTTATTGAAGTTGTAACACCAGACTTCGTTTTCCTTGCAAACTCTAATATTTCATGCATCGAGAATTTATGCTTTATTCAACTATAATTTTCCTCAGAAAATACTGATTTTATTATGTGAATATTTGTGTGAAATTATTATTAAATTGCACAGAAAAGACATTTCCTTAGAATTGCGTGTCCTCGTATACAGAATATTTATTAAAAGAAAGGCTTCAGTCCAAACTCCAATTTATTTTGTGTTTGCGCCATCGCCTACCTCTGTACTCGCAGTTCTTTAATTCATTGCATTTTCAAGAATCAAAAGATGGCATGAATTTGCCAGTCTGCCTGTTATCACATCACTGATGTGCCTCTCATCTGCTGTCTTGAGATGTGGGCTGGCAGGTGCTCTGTTGCTTACATAAGAGTCTGGTCTTTTAGAAGAAAATTAATTTAGTGAGAAGAGTGAAGGATATGTTAGCTGAAAGCTGGAATAGAGAGGTGCAAATTGCAAAGTGGTGCACAGAAGCGTACTGCTGGGTCCACAGTGAAGACTAGCCAGTGAAGTAGCCATAAGTGGAAAAAGGTCCTGGCACTTTGTAAAACATTTTTTAAAAGCTTTGATTTGTATGTGGCTAATGCAGAAACGAAACTAAATGGTAACCAGCAAAGATTGTGAAATGCAGTAGAAGTAGAGGCTTGTTAGAGCTTAATTTTCACTTTCAATTAAAAATATTAATATTTCATTTAAGGAGCTCTAAATACTACTGGAAGAAAGCTGACTGTTAGTATTGTCATTCATCTCAATGGTAGTTAGTCAGCTGGCACAGGACTACCCAGAAGTACATGATTTGAAATATAAAATTCTATCATAGTTCTGGATGCCTGAACTGTTTTTGAGCCAATCACCTGAGCCAAAATGTGATGTGACTAATTATTCACAAGAAAATTTGGTCATGATAATGCTGATTGGATGATGGAGTCATAAGTCTTAAACTAAGCTGAGCTGCGACAAGAAAGTGGCACTTTTAAGAGCACTATAATACATCTGCTATACTATAATTAAGTATCACTTTCACTATCACTGAGCACGTTTACATGCACACCAGTAAGCTGATAACTCACAAATATCAGCTTATTAAAATAACCAGTTTTCCCCGTTTACATGCACACCAGTAACCTGACAACGCAAGTAGCTGCGTTTACATGACTTCGCTCATATATTATCCTCTCATGCAGTTATAAACGCAGCATTGTGACTGAACCACTTCTACTTCTGCTGCACGAGATGTGAACACATTTTTATAATTTTCTGAGTCATGAAAAGTCTGCTTTTGTGATATATTTCCTTCTTTCTTTACTGCAAGACGTTTGCTCGGTCTAGATGCGCTTAAATCTGCACTAACGATGCGTTCCTGTCACGTATCACACATGCGCACTTCAATAAGCCGACAGAAAGCGGGTTATTGCGTTTACATGCCGTGCGAAATCGGAGTAAGAGGCAAAAAACTACCTGTTTATACTTACGCCGTTTATGACCTTACTCCGATAAAAGAAAACAGGTCACCGCGTTTACATGACCAACTGCGTTTTCGGCTTATTAAGCATGATCGCCTTAAGAACGTGCATGTAAATCGCTCACTGCTGCTTGCAGAAATTTGATCTGAATAGATTGCTTCAAAATCAAATGGTGTAGTTAAAACTATGGGAATGTTTTCCAAAGTCATTGTTTACAACTATGGTCATTACCAAAATGATTAAACAATCTGGTGTTTCCTGAAGCTATAGTTCAGTGACCATACAGTATGTTCTCCTTTTCCCAGACATGTCAACGCTTGTTTAAGGAAATGACTGAAAAGTAGTTTGACCTTTTGTGCATAATTGACCAATCGTGGCGTGCGAAAAGGTGGAATCTACAGAGAACTCAATACATGTAATGTATGAATGCAAACACGCATACATGTAATGTACGAAGACAGTAGAGAGCATGTCAATAGGAAAACAAACCCAAACCCAGACATTTTTAGCAATTTAGAAATCTCTACCAGGACATGTCCAGGAAAAAGAGTCACCCTACTATAGTTCCAATGAATATTCGCAAACAGCATTGCAAACTTGTGTGGTTTGAATTTGCTTTTGTGGTTAGTTTCTAGTTAGTATGACAAGCTATCATGCTTGCTTAAATGCATGACAACACATTTAATTCTACACCTTTTAGTTTGTCAAGAGAAGGAAAACAGTTCTCTTATGCCATGTTTGTTATTTATATAAGAATTTGATTGAATTTTTCAGTTGATATTGAGATAATTAATTAATTACTCAAAACACCTGTGTGACATCATTAACAAAAGTTCTGCTCAACATGGTTCGAAAGACAAATTTGCTACCGTTTCAGAAAACAGTCATGACCAGCTGGCTAATTTCTCCAACGATGCATCACACTAAGCAGTGAGCTACATCGTTGTACAGAAAACAGACATTAACCAACCTTTGCCCATTGTTCTTTACACTACTTAGCATAAGAATAAAAAGACAATCTGAAAGTAAAGTGTGTACATAGAGTCCTGAAATTGCCCTGTAATAGGACTAGGGGTGTGCGATATATATAGTTTGCGATAATATCGTAATTGTTGTTTTAACGATGTGCGATTTGACATTATCGAGTATTTTGCAAAAAACTTTCAAAACACCCCTACAGAGTGCACGCATACATTACGTGAAGTCTAGACTAGAGTGCTGATGATCCCGTCTATTACAATACATTTAGAATGATCACAAATTCAAGACATGGGGGCAGAAAATGTATATATTTATACCACTTCAAATAGCCTAGTTAATCAATTTCACACAAAGAGTGCCGTTTTTTCCTCCAAAAATGACTGATTTCAAATGTGATATTGATTTTTTACAACAGTTCAATAAACAAGAAGTTAATTAAGAGACTTACGCTTTAGACACCATATTTCCTGTTTTTGCGCTATTTAGACAACAAAAAATAACTCCAAACACAACCACAGCACTGTTTTGTGTCCCTGAGCAACATGACGCGGTTTTGTTCCTGAATGAATCAATCGTTTAAATGATTCGGTTCAATCGCATTGACTCACTTATTAATAGTGACTTGCTGCCACCTACTGGCGGTTTTAATTTCACATTCAGAGTATCTTTTATTATTTAAATAATTTCAAATATCAGTATTCAAAAGATAATGGACACTTTTAGAAAAAAAAGGCTTTATAAAGGTCAAAATGCCCATAAAATGTAAAAATCAGTTAAAACTTATTGGAAAATATTGATTTCTATCAGTGTGAACTGACCACTGCACAGAATATGAAGAATATCAAGTCAGCTGTCCACGGCAGTCCTTAAGATACCAGCACAATAACACACTCAGCAAAATATCGTCTAATTATCATTATCGATAAAATCCCAGAAAATATTGAGATATTATTTTTTGTTAATATCGCACACCCCTAAATAGGACTGATTTTAATAGCAACAGCAAGCATGCCAAAAATGTCACTGGCATAAATCCTCTGCAATTACATAATTAATAAGCTTATCGTGGTGTAGCAAAGGAAACATTTTTATCTTCTCCTATTGAGTTAACTTTGAAGTCAGACTCTTGCAGAATTAAAGATAATTAATTCCTAATTGAATTTCTATCATAAACAAGTAAGACATAAAACAATTACCACCAGTTTGAAAACGAACGTTCCTAGGGGACCGTTTCCATCGTAACATTTACTTCAGCTATCTTTCCAAGCCCTGCGTTTATGAGATCACACTATCTGTAGACACAGGTCTACATAATGGAGGATATCCTGATGTCTGGTATCACTGGCTTTCACTTTTAATGCAGATTGACATTCTAATTCATCAGGGGGCTTAGTCACTAATACTGCCAACAGATCCACCACCTCAGAGAAATGAGAAATGACATCAGGCAAAGGTCTGATATTACATCTGAAAGTTACAGTGCTGTTAATTGTCTGCCAGAGCATGATGTATTCCTGTTGTCTTTTCTGCTGAAGAGAAGTTTTCAGAGAGCCGGGCAGCTCTTATGATATGTCTGGGATCTGCTGACAAGGTCGTGAGAACAAGCTCTGTGAATTGCATCAGCTAGTGTCATATTAATACCACCAACCTAAAGTTATCCTCTCAAATTAAAAGTCTCCTGCATGCTCTTTTGTCAGCCCGGGCATCTCTATTCTAGGGCCACATTGTTAGCTGGACGCTAAATGCAAATAAAAAAAAACACAACTTCAGACAAAAAAATCTGACGAGTCTGCATGACGTGGTAAGTGCAAACCAATGTGCCATTCCTACAGAGGTCATTTATTCTGATTAAAAAAGGCTTCTGGCCAACCTGCACGCTGAGATGACTTTCTTCTGCGCCGCACCTTTGTGTTCCACACGTTGCAGTATGTTTGTCTAATAGATGGCAGCACACAGGATGCAGAAGACCTTTTAGAAACTATCTAATCTCATTCTTGTTGGGGCAATTGGAGGATTTCATCCTGACTATGAGATGTGGCTCTGGCAACTTTTGTAAATAAATTAATAATGCATCTGATTTCACAGTGGTGCAATATTCAAAGAGTGTTCGGATGAGAGATACTGTACAAATGAAGTACATCTCTGACAGCGATGTGCCAGCATGATCTCATTTGTATTTGTATATAAAGTGTGGTTTGTAGGACCAGATTTACTAACAGACTCAGGATTTCCTAAAGACATGCAGTGGTGGACAGGAACGGAGTACTTTTACTTTTACTGGAGTAATATTTTATTATACGGATCTGTACTTTTACTCAAGTACTTGATTTGTGTACTTAGTCCACCACATGCAGTGAAAAATTAGTGATTAAAATGCGTGCTGTGGTTTTTGTAGTTGACTGTACGGCATATGCATTTGTAGGAGTTTCCCTTTCAGACAACATTTATGGGAGGAGAGTATTTAAATAAATCACGCAACATGATTTACTAAGGTTTGTGCTAGTCAGATTAATGGTATTTGCACCATTATTTAACACCCAAAAAAGCATATCATAATCCATTTTGCACTTGACATGGCTGCGATAGTTTCACAGTTTCATATATTTGCACAGACACTAAAATATACATAACTGTATGGACAGCATCAAAAACTGTTTACATATTAACACCTTTGGAGATGTATATTTGTGAATCCTTTTAGTTTAATTTAATTAGTTGAATTCATATATTGATTTTATTGTTTAGTCAGTGAGATTAAATATGTTCAATGCTGTCAAATTTATTGAATGCATTTTCCTATTTTGATTTAATGGTTTACAAAATATCAAAATAATAGTGTATTATGACAGAATATTGTCAACTGTGTTGCTATATACCTATTATCTATTCCATTGTTTTATTGTTGAAAAGTGGTTAGTTTTAGGACACACATGGTGTTATGTGCTCAAAAATATCTATATATAATGGAATGCAACTGAAGATATTTTATGTGTCTAAATCTGTGCATATATGTTAATATGTTTACGTTTTAGAAGCAGTCAATAAGTCCAAATAGACTGGTAAGGAAGCACTCCATTGTCACCTATAAATGGCTCCACAACTGACTAGATGCAGTTAGATCATCTCTTTCTTACACACTATCTGATAATACCTTATACAACCAACATAAAGTATTTTAATGACTGGAAAGTGAAAGAAGTTCAACTGTGAAGAGAGACCGTAGGGCCTATAGCAACGTTGATAGTGTCTAGATTCTACTTTGATTCTACTACAAACAGCCCTCACATTAATCTATCATTCTTTGTCTCTTTTTGTAATAGTTTTACTTGTAAATGCCTGCTTAGGTTATCTGTGAAACATTAGGAATATGACTTTGACTGACTTTGCAGCGCCCTATATATATATATATATATACAGGTGCATCTCAATAAATTAGAATGTAGTGGAAAAGTTCATTTATTTCAGTAATTCAACTCAAATTGTGAAACTCGTGTATTAAATAAATTAAATGTGAGCCAAAATCATCACAATTAAAAGAACCAAAGACTTAAACTACTTCAGTCTGTGTGCATTGAATTTATTTAATACACGAGTTTCACAATTTGAGTTGAATTACTGAAATAAATGAACTTTTCCACGACATTCTAATTTATTGAGATGCACCTGTATATATAAAGCCGTTATCATTATACACTGTTCTGATGCAACCTCATGAGGATTTTTCTAGAAGTTCAGACAGACTGGGGAATGCAGCACAGCAAGAGTATAGTCGACTCTGCACTTTGATTGCTGTTTTATGGTGTTTTCTTTTAATTTTGTATTCATGAACCTTCACTTCAAATTGGAACTTGTAAGTCCACCATTTTGATCCTTAGAAATGTCTACCAACGTCTGATGAAAAGGTCAGTTTTGAATGTTCAGTCAATATGATAAACTAAACGCCCTCCTGATGCTGTCTGAGCAGGACTGGGAATAAAGTCTGTTTTCTTCTGCACTGTGCTTGATGCTTTCATGCACTTAAGCACATCTGACCTGTCTAACAATTCTATGCATATACAATCCCAGGATTAAATGTGTGAAGCTATTTGTACTTCCCTCTTTTGCAGGGTAGATTTTAGTCCATTTATGTGTGACGGTGTCCTGAGGTTTGTTTTCCTCTACACCTGCTATAGAAATCTAATGACTCAATCCATGGGTATTAAACTTAACCTGGTCATATTTAGATAATGTATGCTCAGATGCTCTGCAGTATTGCATTAGCTGAAGTCTTGCTTAAACCTACATTATTAACTGGGCAGTTATGCTTCCATTTCTTTCTAATTAATCTAAGCCTCATTGTGCTAATTAAAGTGCTTTATGGCAGGACAGAGGATTGCACAATCATGTTGGTGCAAGTGCTGATCTGATTGGTATTTCAAATGAAAAGCATCAATCACCATGACAAAGCTGCAGGGACATACGCTCACAGCGAGCCTCATTTCCTGTCTCAGTTCGAATGCCTGTCATCACTGACACTCTTAATGAGCCCATCCCAGTTATAACAATATCCTGTGCCTGGGTCTTCCTATGGTCATATAAAGTACTATCAGTTTGTCTCTTATGGCACTTTTTTTGGTTTAATTACATAAATGTTTTCAACAGAGCATTTGCATGGCATCCAACATGTTAAGCACAAACGTTGAAAAGTGTTGTTGGAAACATTTAGAAGTGGGTAGTTCATAAGTCTCGCATAGCCAGACTTTTCAAAACAACATCAACTCAGTTTGCAGCTTTTTCTGGCCAAGAACTGCCCACTTAGATGGGAAGACAGCAGCCAATCACAGTTGGATTTGTTTTTATATGCTGTTTAGGTGCAGGTTTATATGAAATAGTAGAAACGACAAAGAAATTAGCAGAAATGTGTGCAGACTTTGTAAACTGAATATTTGTCCATCCAAAAAGTGGACTCTACTGTACATCCTACGTATTTCCACTAAAATCTCAATTACATGCAAGGTTCCGATATCTGACATATTTGATTCATAGTCTGCTATATCTATCAATCACAATAAACTGCAGTGTAATAGTATATTGTGTATTATAACTATTGTAAACACAACATTTTATTATATTAACGAGTTACGGAAGCTTTAAGTACAGTTAGCATGAAGGTGTATCATATCGATATTGCTTTGATCTATTGTTTACTTAACACTTCCTGAAGATTAGATTTTTTTTTCATTATTGGTCATTATAATGTTTTTAAAAACATCAAAATAAAAGTATATTGTAATTGAATATCGTTACCTGTACAATTACTACATACCTATTAAATATTACATTTTTATATTGTTGAGAAGGGGATAGTTTTAGGACATATGCGTTTATTATTATTATTATATATAAAGCTATATAAAGTCATATAATACTATAATATATATATATCGCAACATCTAACTACTGTGGTGCCTCAGGGCTCTGTTCTTGGACCACTTCTCTTCTCTGTCTACATGACATCACTAGGTTCTGTCATTCAGAAACATGGCTTTTCATATCACTGCTATGCTGATGACACTCAACTCTACCTCTCATTC
>NW_015656004.1:0-20273 GCF_001515625.1 Sinocyclocheilus rhinocerous | reverse complement strand
AAAAATATAGCGGAAAAAGAGAACATCAATGCGGAGAAGATCTTGTTTACATCAAACCCAAAACCAAGCCGTTCACACAGAACACATATTTCACGCATTTTCTAGACGGACATCTATTACTGTTGCACTCGCGTCTCGCACAAAAAAGCCACATGTTTAGAACGCCATGTAAAATTAATGCAAGTTTAACTTTGAAAAACGTATATCGAGACTTTATGGCGTTTTTTCCCCCCATCCCACTGCATCTCATGTTTTTAAATGAAAAATGTACTCTGTGTGATTGGCTTTCCGCCCTTTGAATTAAACTATGCATACATATATGATGCTGTTTTGTTTATAGTTGTTTAAGCAACTTAATTATAATTGGTTTATAAACATTATTTTAAACATTATGCAATTTTTTTTCCGCATAGTCATGTTATCTTATGCATTGATGATGCGCCCTCTTGTGGCCTCAGGAGAGAAGCCAAAAGCTTTTCTTCACCCTAACTGAAATTATGCCTTTTAAATTCGAATATAATTAGAATTTTGATAATATTTAAGTACAAAATTTGAATTTAGTTTTTCAGCCATTTTGACAGCCCTACTGGCTACCAATAGCTTCTCGCATAAAATTCAAGGCATTAAAGTTTGCCTACAAAACCACCACTGGCTCTGCACCCCTTTACCTAAATTTATTTCTTCAGACTTTTGTGCCCACTAGAAGCTTGCGTTCTGCAAGGGAACATCGCTTTATTGTGCCATACCAAAGAGGCACAAAATCACTTTCACAGACTTTTTAATTAAATGTTCCCTCCTGGTGGAATGACCTGCCCAATTCAGTTTTTAACCATCAAGAATCGGCTAAAAACACATATCTTCCATCTTTATTTGACCCTTTAACTCTAGCACTCTCTATTCTAATTCTAAAAAAAAAAACATGCCCCTTTTAGACTTCTATTTATTTACTAACAGCTTGTTTTCTTAAAAAACAAAACAAAAACAAAACTAACACTAGCTTCTCTAATCTTTTTGTATTCTATCTATTTTTTTTCTTTTTTCTTTATTATACAATTAACAAAAGCAAAAAAAAAAGGCGTCTAACACTATTTTTATTTATTCAGCTTCAGATGATGTATAAATCTCAATTTTGAAAAACTGACCCTTATGACAGGGTCCAGGGTCACGTATATATATATGTGGAAAAATACATTGCGGAATGTATAATTCTACACATAACTCTGCAGGGCTGCGGCTCTCCAGGACCGGAGTTCGCCACCCCTGCTATATATATATATATATTTAATTTCCCTCAAAATTTTCAAACACTGCACAACACCAGAAGTTGTGGTCGCCACTGAGGCTAAATTCAGAAGCGATCAGGCAAAAAGCAAGTCCATTTCATAAATGTGACCCTGGAGCACAAAACCAGTCTTAAGTCGCTGGGGTATATTTGTAGCAATAGCCAAAAATACATTGTATGGGTCAAAATTATTCGGCCAAATATTGTCCTATCCTAACAAACCATACATCAATGAAAAGCTTATTTATTCAGCTTCAGATGATGTATAAATCTCAATTTTGAAAAACTGACCCTTATGACAGGGTCCAGGGTCACGTATATATATATGTGGAAAAATACATTGCAGAATGTATAATTCTACACATATACATCTAGTTAACTAACTTATGTGTCTCAAACAAAACTCAAATATTTTTCAAAAATGTAGCACCACTAAACTGGAAAATTTGCCATATCCAGTGATTACGTAGTTCTTCCACAGAAGATTCACTGTATTGACCCTGTACACAATTTTTTTTCAAGGTAAACTCAACCCCAGAGTCGACGAAGTTGCATAGCACCAGCCAATCAGATGTGCGATTGCATCAGACGGTCACGGTGGGCCTGGTGTCTGAGGCTGAGACTAGAAATGCATGTGCCTCCTGATGTATAATGCATGGCTCATTGGGACGCAAGTTTGAATCCAGTATGTACCTCTTTTTTCCTCCTATCTCTCTTGTGTTGTCATTTAAAGTGTGATGACCGAGGCCACACATACATGTATTTGATTTGTTTGTTTGTTTTGATAAGTTGATTGTTTATTTATGTATTGGTTTTGCTGTGTTTTCTTTCCTATTTTTCTCTTCCTTTGTAAATTTGTATTTATTTTTGTATGTTTTGTTTATTTGTCTAAATATTTATGCTCTAAGTTAGGTAGTTTATGTTGTCTTCTTTATGCGCGCTAAAGGAGGCAGGTATAGCTCCTAATTATTTTCTATTCGCTGGAGTGCACGCTGGTGAATGGAAGGTGAATATGATTTATGGATGGTATTAATTTTATTTATGTTGTTCTAAATGCGATGTGAATTAATTTAATTTAGGTTAAGTCATTTGAATGTATATGTGTGTGGGTGACCCCTTTGTCATTCATTCATTCATTCATTCATTCATCTGAGCCCTGAGCCCATATTTTCTTTCCTTTATTTGTGCAGTTTTCTTTATTTTCTTTATGTATGGCCAAGTGTACGTTTTAAAAAATTGGAAAATTATAAAGAACTGTTTTTATTTTTTTTTGCAAATCATGCTTCCTGCGTTTATTGGACGAATCATGACATAAAGCCTTTAAGTTATTTTTTAAGATCTGAGATAAATTATCCATTATCATTTTCATTATGGCTATTAAAGTTGCACAAAAAAAATATAATTGAAATTCAACTATTTTAATATTGAACAAAACACATAAGCACCTAAAATAATGATTGAGGTGTCAGCCGCCACGTTGCAGAAATAGAAACCATTCCAAATATAGAATATCATCGCTGGTGGTGTATTGCCATCATGGCTAGTTAAGGCCAAAATCTCTGTTTAACATGGAAAAGATACCATGATTTTTTTTCTCACATCATGTCCTGTTAGGACACAATGCCATGCTCTGTGTCACTGCCAGGGAGAAGTTAATTGAAAGCGTTTATGTAGTTTACCATAATGGACGAAACTGTGAATTGATAACCAGTTACATCTCCATGTGCAGTGATAAAGTCATATAATCTCACAGATGTATGTCTAATTTCAATACACTTCCAGGCCTGGCTTAATTCTGCCACCACTGTAATACGGATCATGAATATTTCAGCAGCTCAGATTTTCTTCTGGGAGGATGTCAGACCATTAATGACCAGTCAGCAACAGGAACCCGCCTCAGAGAAAGTCTATTAAGAGTTAACCATGAACCATCCACACATACATCTGTCTGTGGGTGGAGGTGAACAGTGCTGGCAGTAGTAATGCGACTAAAACCAGCACTTGAATGAATTATAACTCCTTCAATATGACACCTTAAAAATGTGTTATCATTTCAGCCACACATTCATCTTAGCCCTTCGTTTTTAATGAATGATTTATACATGCTAAAGCTCTGCTAGACATTTGTCAACACAACATGTTCAGTGTGCATTTACAAATGACTCACTTGCCCTCATAGATTCATCATGCTATGTCTTATCTGTAATTGCAACTTGTGAAATTAAACAAAAATGATCTGTTGGTATTATTGATCTGGACAGAAAGAACGTGAGCAATTAGACCATCGACTACCCTGAAATAGACTGCAAGGCCGCCGCACGATGATAAATTAACTTTACCATACACCTCACCGGGAAACAGTGTATTTTGATTCAGAGCAGTGCGTCGGCAGACTTCATGTGTAGTTGCTCAAAGAGCTCCTCAACAGAGCCTATAAAAAGATGAAAGGTCCCAGACTTGTCAATCTCCAAACTCATTTGTGTTGGAACTGAAACATCTTTTGCGCCTCAGCAGTGCCACGGTATTTTTGGTCTCATTTACTTCAGACACGTCCCTGGGAGGAGGAGGAGAGCTCAAAGAGGTGATGTCTCCTGGATTCTGGCTTCGGTTCAGAGCATGGTGGTCCAATGCTCATATTTCAAGGTGCGATGCACAACATCACACGTATATCAAACACAATCATCATACCTGTATCTATAGGTGCTTCCCAATTTGCATGCTTAGGCAGTATTCTATGCTGTTTGTAGTATAAATAGTGAGTAGTGTGTTCATACTGAAAATTACATGTGCTTCACTGTTGCAGTTGTTCTTAAGTAGTGGAGGGGGAGGGGCTATCAGACTCTGATGTTGGATAACCAAATAATGTGTATTGGTGCCTGCCCACTTTTTCAGCAGTGCTGGTTCCAAAAGTCCATATTTTCCCATAGGGGTTTAAAAAAAAGTCTTTGATAAAGTGTCATAAGCATGAACCAAACCAACCAACTACAAAGAGAATCACAACATTATACTTTGATTTGAAGTGAAAAAGTATCTGAAAATCGTGCATCGCAGTCCCATGAGGGAAAGAACTACAATCCCATGAAGCATTGCCAATGACAACATGGAATTAAAAACAACAGAGACACATAAAGCTATAATTTAGTTGCTGGTTGTATCTATAGAAACAGTATATTTTACTGACTCAATTACGTCATTTGTGGTGCTTCATGGAAGTGAGATGAGTTTTGTAAAAATCGACGCGTTTCAAAAAGGCGGGGCATAGAGGAGAAACAATAATGTACAGTATGTGGAAAATAATGTGTTTTTTTAACTTTAAACCGCATAAACACATTTCATTACACCAAATACACAAAATAATGTTCTTTTTAGCAGCATCATATGACCCCTTTAAAGATCTCTTTTGGGGTGCTTTGCTCCCTGTGACTCTCTGACTGGTGGAATTTTCTGTATTTTCTGTATCATGGGTAATGTAGTTTTTCACCAGAAATTCCACTGTTAAATACAGTTATTTTTAAAATATGTTGAATGAATGCAAACAGATTGGTTTAACAAAAGCATATACAATTGATTAACAACATCAGAGCTCACAAGAGTCTCTGTCTTTAAAGATTCATGCAGTATTGTTAAAAATCAATTTCCCTATGGAGAAAATGAATGGATTTTTAAATTACTGAACCCTATTGTTCCAATTTCTAAATTTTTAAAGTTTCTACACTAGATGGTAGAGTACTTAATACATAGAAAAAGTGTATTATGCCACATTTGGGATACAGCATATGTCTAATTATATTATTGTTGTAGCCTCAATCATACTAAGTAAAACAAGCACCTCAGCTTATGTTAATTGCTTCAAATTTCACACAGCTAAGAATTGTGTAGGATGGTTTTGTTAAAAAATCCTACTCATTATATCAGTGATAACAAAATTCGATGAATCTTATAGTGTTGATGCTTCATTATCCCAATTAATTTAGGTCTTGTATCAGTTGCATTGTCAAAACACAATATGCTATCGTTCATTTCAAAGCCACAGACAGAGTACTGCTTGCTTCAGAAGGTCGTAGAAGTGAAAAGCGAGGAGAGCCAAAGCTTTCATTGTCCAACAGGGAATGGTTCTGATCCACCCACAAAGAAAATGCATGGCCTCCCAAATCCGAGGCCAGCTAACTGCACATTCTCTGGTGAGTTTTAGTAGTTCATTGTGTCAGTGTTTCAGATTACTGTAATTCATTGTTGGGTTGCATCCAGAGCGTTATGTATTCAAATAGACATCCAGTATGATTGTGTCATGGCATGCCAGCCGGTTGTAACTTTGTATTCGGTTTACTTGCCTCCTCAGAGCTATTTTTCTCTCCTGCTTTAAAGGGTTCATTGCAAAGCTGCAGGATATAATGGGAACATTACCATGGAATAATGAGAAGCAGGCTTATGCAGTATGTGGCAGAAATGCAAATGGCTAGGAGGACACCTGAACGCATTGCAGAATACCTGCTTTTCATCTCATACGTGATTCGTTAAAGCGCAAGCAAAGTGTGATCTAAGCAAAATGTCATTGCAAATTGTCACGTTAATTACTTGTCCAATTGCATGAAAATAGAGGCCTTACATATTCTATGTACACACTGTATTCATTTTTTTTCTTGATGCAGCTACTGAAGGGTAATGGTCATAGATGATGTGTACAATGGCAGACACCGGAGCCATTCCCAAAGAAGTCATGACTAAAATGGCATCCAGTGGCGACAAATAACTTCACTGCACACCATCTCCCACCGCCATCTTCTCCCATAAGGTGCGCTTGTGAATATGCATTGGCTTGTGAATTGATTTTAAAATGGGGAATGGTTATATTTACGCAGTGGTGCCTGAAAAAAAGTGAAAAATGATATCTCTAGCCCTCTCTGCTGCCCATGTATGCACTATAAAATCTCTTGGATTTTTTTCCACATCGATACAGAGTGCTCTATGATGTCAAAGGGAAAAATCCAAACATTTTACTGTTCTACAAATAAAAAATAGATAATAATAGGATACATTAGTATTCCTCTCCCTCACTCCAGCTGTTGTTTTCTTCGGTCGAGATAGGTTATGCAGAACATAACTGTTAACCTTAACAAAACTGCTGATGCTCCAAGTTTGACGGGGACTGTAGATGAATAACAAGTCATTTTTCCTATGCATATAATTAATCTGGAGCGACTTTGATTTGGTCCACTTTAGAGTATGAACTTTTCTCTCCACTTCAGTGCGACTATTATATTTTTTGGTATATTTTTGGGTCATTGTCCTGTTGGAAGATTAATCATCTTCCAAGTCTCAGTACTTCAGCAGACTGCAGCACATTTTCCTCTCTATTTTTTTTTCTACAGCGCCATTCATTTCCCGTCTTTGTGAACTGCGAAGCATCCACAAAAAAACTTCTCCTAGTGCTTCACTGTCAATGTTAGGTTATCACGAAACACAACGTGTGGTGTTAAAGGTTCAAGAGACATATCTTTCCAACAAAGGATTTCTTCTCACTATATGAGGCAGGTTTATGAAGTGTGTCCTTGGTCTTTATGATGCACCTGTTTCCTGGAAATGTACTACATTGGAGAGTATTCTCCCACACACAGGTGTATTTTCACTGCACGTGAAACACTGGTGGTCGCAGGTCATGTTAATGTGTATAGAAAAAACTTCAGGGGTAATTTACATGCGTAAAAGCAAGGACGTGAATTTTATTAAATGCATGAAATATGCATTTAGTTCTTTTTTTTTTACTTATATGTAAAAGCAAGGGCATGAATTTGCATGAAGAATGCATTTAGTCATTTTACATTTAGTAATTTTGCAGACGCTTTTATCCAAAGCGACTTACAATTGGGGAATACATAAAGCGATTCTTCTTAAAGAGGCAAACAGACACAGGAAAGTAAGTCAAGTCAAGTCTGCTTTATTGTCAATTCTTCCACATGTACAGCACATACACACAGAGAATTGAAATTGCGTTACTCTCAGACCCTTGGTGCATACAGATAACACTAACAGTAGAACATAAATACAGATAGATACAGACAAATACAGATAGATACAGATTTAAGTGCTTGTAATACCAAGAAGTGCTTGTAATACCAAGTTTTAAGCATTGTTCAAATAAGTACAAGCTAGAAAGGGAAGGAATAAATAAAGAGAAAGACAATTTTTTATTTTTTTTTTAAATTTAGGATGAAGTCAAGTAGTGTCAAAAGAGATGAGTTTTCAGCTGTCTACTTGATGCGAGCCTCAACCGGCAGCCAGTGCAAGGAGATAAAGAGAGGTGTAACATGGGCTCTTTTGGGCTCGTTGAAGACCAGTCGTGTCGCTGCATTCTGAATCATTTGTAGAGGTTTGATTGTGCTTGATGGAAGTCCAGCCAGAAGAGCATTGCAGTAGTCCAGCCTAGAATTGACAAGGGACTGAACAAGAAGTTGTGCTTTCTGATGTTGTGCAATGCAAACCTGCAAGATCGAGCAGACTTTGCAATGTGGTCTTTGAAGGTCAGCTGGTCATCAAAGATTACACCAAGATTTCTGACCGAAGTTGATGGGGTAATAGTAGAAGAACCTAGCTGGATGGTGAAATCATGCTGTAGAGTTGGAGTGGCAGGGAAGACAAGAAGCTCAGTCTTTGCCAGGTTGAGCTGTAGGTGATGTTCTTTCATCCATGCCGAGATGTCCGCCAGGCAGCCTGAGATCCATGCAGCTACCGTTGGATCATCTGGTTGAAATGAGAGTTAGAGCTGTGTGTCATCAGCATAGCAATGGTAGGAGAAGCCATGTGCCTGCATGATGGGACCCAGTGATGTAGTGTATATGGAGAAGAGGAGGGGTCCAAGAACTGATCTTTGAGGAACCCCAGTGACCATTTGATGTGCTTTGGATACCTCCCCTCCCCAGGCCACCCTTAAAGGCCTACCAGTGAGATAGGATTCAAACCAGCGAAGTGGAATCCCTGTGATGCCCAGTGATGAGAGGGCAGACAGGAGGATCTGATGATTGACAGTGTCAAAAGCAGCAGATAGATCCAGCAGATTTGAATGCATTTAGTTATTTCTTTTTCTTCATAATTTACATGTGTAAAAGCAAGGGCATGGATTTTATTAAATGCACAAAGTATGCATTTAGTTCTTTTTTTTTGTAATTTATTTAGTGTATTTTTTTGAAGGGGTGTGAAATATGTGAAGGGGTGAATGCGCTTTATAGGCCCAGTATATGCACGATTTAATTTGCACAGCAGAGGGCCAGTGGAATGCCATAATGTATGATAATATATGATGACTGCTTTTCTTCAAGTATTCTAAGTGAATCTGAGCACTCACCTTCAGCTCCTCCGCAGTTCTGTGGTTTGTCTCTAGAGTGACTCGGAGCATTCAAAATTCATCCTTAATCCAGTCAGTCCCATAATGGACTCCCATTGGTAGACACGCTGTTTCAGAGTAGCTCCTATTTACTCTGCGCTCTTGCTAGTGGCACTCATGTCTAATGAGTAATTTACACTAAAATCACCAAATCAAACCATCTCGGTAGCTTGCTGTTTCCTGCTGGGGCACATCCAAGACTGAATTGTGTAGGTAATTAATGCTACAGGAAGTTCTACAACTCTCTGAACCATGCTGGGATTAGCAATTCCCGCTAGTGATGCAGGGGAATAGAAAGGTCTCTCGTGTGCATGGAGGAATGTGCGGATTTCCCAGTTAAATAAGCTCTGTCCAACTTTCTGTCCTCGTCAACCTTTCTGATTGTTGTGTTTCGCTGCTCCTTTCCCCTTCGAGCCAATTAATGGAGGACCTGGAGGAATTTCTTGGCTCTAGCAAATGTTAAAAGACGTCTCGTACAATCTGAGGATTTCTTAGGGAATCTACTTGAAGAACTTCCAAGTATAGTAAAATCAATAGAATTTAGATGCCCTTTTAAGTCCAGATGGTGTGTAGTGCAGAATATTTGTTTGATTTGATGAATTGCTGGAATATGAAACCTACATCGGCAAGCTGACGAGTGTCGACTCGTAATGGGAACACAGGATCGCCTACAACACGAGGCCATAAGGATCCTTGTCCATTCTAAAAATAAAGTAATGAGTATCGCCGCATATGTATTACATCTCTCTCGTACGCTTCGAAGGAGTGGTAGAGCATACACAACTCACAAAACAATTAACGAAATTGTCCAGAAACCTTGCACTTTTTTTTTTTTTTAGCTATGCCAGAGATCTTATTATTTCAAGCAAGGACATTGTTGTTTTTGCTCCATCTAGGACAACTTCTAGTAAAAACCCAGGGGTAATCTCAACAACGATATGTGAATTTAATGAATGGGCCTTGCCAAGACAAAGATTGAAGTAAAATGAAAAACAAGACCCTAAAACACATTATTAAAGGGCTTTATAAGGAACTTTTGACTTAATCAGCCAATTCATCTTTCTCATTACTTCTGCCCTTTATTGCCACCCTTATTGGTTCTCTTATTGCAAGATGTCAGTGGCTAAAATAAAATGGCTTTCAGTAAGGATTAGGGGGACTGTTTCAGTGTCTCGGCCTCTGTGGCATTTTAATTAACCTATCCACAAGTAGTATTGATGAGTTTCTTAGTGTGAGAATAAGAGAATCTTGAGTATTTATGTGTTAATTTGTGCACATTTTACAGGCATGTTGTTTTGTGTGTGTGTTATAAAGCTGGGTAGTAACTGATTACATTACATCTGGATTACGTAATCAGATTCCAAAAAATAAGTACTTGTAATTAGAGTATATAACATTTTTAAATGCTCATAATCAGATTACAGTTAATATTTATGGATTACATGATTACACATTCATACAATGGCAGTAAATTATTCATAATTTATTGATTCTTCCTAATTATTATTTTTTCTCTTTTACATTTTCCTTTTTGAAAATCCTACTGTGTATCAAACAATTCAGCTTTGACTATAATCACAAACCATGGTTCTGAATTTGAGGGGAAAAAGCAACTCTCAAGCTATTAGATCATGTATGAAACACATAATTATGCAAGTTAGTGGTGATGTATAGCTGTGAAACACTGATGTCATCATCATATCCAGTGACCTTCAGTAATTGTTGATTCTGGAAGTCTGGACAAAAAAGTACAAACCCTTGCATGTAATATCATTGTTGTTTTCATGTTTACAATTCTCTGATGTTGGATACTGGTCACATTCGGTAAACAAATAAGATATTCATATATTTATATATTTTGGTGTTCAAGTGTTTAAATTAGTTTATTTTACATTTTTTTATGATTTAATTAATAGCTTTTTATCAACTCACAAACCCACTGCAGTTTTTACATTAAGCATAGTTTGGGAAACCCTGGTGTATGTAATGTTTAATGCATTTTATGATGTTGATATAAAAAAAATGTTGATTATCTCTATACTTTTTTATTTCAATATGGTGAGTTTAATGGTAAGTTTAAACAAGTTTGGTTTTAAAAAAAGTAATCTAAAACGTAGTCAGAATACATAACATAAAATGAGTAACCAAGATTACATTATTAACTGCAGTCTTCATCATGTAATATGTAATCAGTAATGGACTACAATTTGTAAGTAATCTACCCTATATCAAAGCATCTTATGCTTAATTACCAGCATAGCCATACGCAAACTGTCCCCAGCATCATGAACTACTGTATAATTGTTCATCTTGCTGTAGTTTACAAAAGCACATCCATTACTCTATTAATAGTTTGTGGGCATTTGTTTGTTTGGCAGTCATACTGCACCACGCAATTCCTTTTCATCTCCCCTTTATCCTGGCTCTTTTCCTCCTCATTTTTTTCTCCCCATGTCCAAATACAAGGGACTAGCATCGATCCACATCTCACAAACACATCCGCTTCAATTGATTTAAGCACAGTAGGCTGTGGGTGAGTGGAGTTGCCCCTAACTGAACGCAAACAGAGGAAAAGTGTGTTTTATTGTGGTTTCCAGACTACGAGCAGACCGAACAAGCCGCAACACCTGCTAATGGCTAAAGGGCTGCTCTCACACAGGTATGGCTTCTATGGATTTTCCCCCTCACGTTTGGACATGGCCCACAGGGAGTCCTCTCTTTCGCTCTCTGTCCTGTCTGAGCTGGGATGTGATGTGTGTGTGTAATTACTGAAGCTGAGCTGCAGGCAGACACCGTGCTGGAAGAGGGAAGGGATGATGTTGTCTCCCAGAGACCCCTACTTCACGGCCCTACTACACGCCACACAGAATCAACACAGACATCTCGTACAGTCGAACGGCCCCCCGATGGGTATTTGAATGGCAGCCCATCAGTAGAAAGGGAAGAAGGAAGGAAGGAGTTGATTCTAATCTGCCCACTGATCAATATGATCCATGCCTTTCCCTGACAGGCTTTATGGAAGGTTTACTCTTGAAAGAGATCCATTGGCCTTTATCTGCATATTTTCCCCCTGAAACCGAACACTGCAATCACTCTGTGTCATTCCGCTCTGGGTCTCTGGCCAAAACACTATCATTCCTGCTCTCTCAGTATGGCTTACTGCTAACATCTCCTTGTCAGCAGTTCAAGTTTTCAGCTTCTGTCTTACTGCCACCGCAAAAAGGCAGTTTTCATAATTTTTGCACCCTGCTGATCTTACCTTTATGACATTTTACCCATTAGGCAGTTCTTTTTTACGATTTGTGCAATTTTGAAGAATGTGATTTACCTAAAATTTACATTTTCTTTGAGTTTGAGTGGCTCTTCAATTCATATTGAATTGGATCTCAGCTTCCCCTTTTCAAATCAAAATAAATATCAACAATTTAACAGCAGTACTGCCACACAAATAGTTTGTAACTCACCGCCCTCGTCTCGTCCGAGATGACTCTCGCTTTCGCTGATATAGTGCAATAATGTGACTTCTGTAAAAGTTTTTTACTCCCCATGTTCTTCAGACGGACGCAGCGGTGCTCCTCCAATCTCTGGTTAGGCATAATTGTACCGGAGCATAAGAGGATGCTGTAGCATAGATACATGAAAGACAAAGAGATAGTGAATATAAAAATAAATCTTCTGCTTAATCTGTTTGAAGGTGGCACGATTCGGCTGGACAGGAACCTATATGCCATGTCTCCATGGATGAAAAGACGGCATGTTTTTCTCCGTAAGTTTCTCTGTGAGGTTTGATGGCTGTCTCGTTCTCCTCATCAACTCCGACGGCGCGAACTTACATCTCATTTGGGAAAATTATAGTTAATATTTCCACATAAGATGACAGAAAGTCTGAGGAGAGCAAGTATCAATAACAAGATAAAGTTTCCACAACAGCAAAAACAAACGTTATTCCACTGCCCTTTAGCTTCAGCGTCGCATCGCGTCACTTTTGTACGTTCAATCACCTCTTCAGCAGCGGACTTGATTCTGTGCTGATATAGTGTTGAAAATATTTAAAGTAATCCTTTTGTTTGACCTGGTAATGTGACACAGCATCCTACTAAATGTAATCCGTTTTGGAAATCTCATATTCCAGGTCTAAAAGGCACATTTTGCTCCCAAGTTCCCAACGCGAAGCCGCGCAGCGCTCGCTTCGTCGCCGCTCAGCTCATGTTTGTGTCTTTCTAAAGTTCTCAAGAGCGGCTTTGCGGCAGTCAAGCGCTCGAGATCAATATTTAAAGACGACGCCTGACGTCACGTCATATTTTCATATTCCTCGTGCGTTTGTCTATTTAAAGGAGTACAGCCCAGCTGCATGTAGCCTACCATTACATTAAGTGCCGTTTTTTCTGCTTGAACTCTCATTTGCCCCGCGTCTTCACGAATTGCTTGCGACCGTGGAGTGGATCCTTAATCGATTCTTTAATTATATTAAATTGCTTACAGTTTTACGAAATTACTTCTCCGAGACCCTAAAGTAAACAGCTCTCTGCTTATTATTGATGAGGTTCTCACACCAGTGGTGTTAAGAGGATGCTATTTGCACAGTAAATGTGGATTTAAAAAAAGTCTTAAAAAAGTTCAAACTTAAGTCTAATTGCACTTTAATGTAAGTAAAGAGCATTTTTGTTCATTTTTGAGCCTCAAATTGTAGACTGGCTTTAGCCTACTTTTGCTGAGAGAAGAATGTTGAAAATAATAATAATAATAAGCGACAGCTGAAAACTCACCTCTTTCGTCACCATCTGACTTCATCCTAAAAAAAAGGATAGCTAGTATTTATTTGAACAATGCTTGAAACTTGGTATTACGAGCACTTCCTGTGTCTAATTGCATCTTTAAGATGAATCGCTTGATGTATTCCCCAATTGTAAGTCGCTTTGGATAAAAGCATCTGCTAAATGAATAAATGTAAATGTTATATTATAGTATTTTTCACTGGAATCTTAGAGTTTTGGACCTCATGTGTAAACGTTACTATATCAGTCACATACTGAATCCAGTGATTTAAGCATCTGTAAATATAGTTTAGATAGAAATGGTCCTTTTCTCTCTCACACTGTTTTGTAGTTGTTTGGAGATATCAGCCTCTAACGGAAGGTTAAATAAGGTCAAAGGTACTGAACTGGTGCAAAATCTTTAGTTTTAATATCTCCTAAAGACAATTATCAAGACAAACAGAGCCTTAATCCTCATTCCCTAATCTGCTGCACAGAGCTTTATTTCAATGTGTTTGTCTAGAGGAACATTATTGTTGACAGGTCTCATTTCTCTTGGAGAGAGAGAGACAGTTTCGAAACGGCTTTGGTTTGCACAGGTGAAATCCCTACGATTACAATCATCCTCTCAGAGCAGAGGATTTTAATGTCCACATATCTTAGTGTGGAGTAGAAGGCTGAAAGTGATAAACACATTCTCATTAACATTGCTTGCTTTTATTGGATATAATCCTAAGTGGCCTGTACTTCTGCTTACAGGCAAACACATCATTTCTAACCTCTGTCATCTCCAAAGGCTTGGATGTTGTAGACATGGTTTGCACAAGAGAACCAGAGCATTTTAGTCAGCAAATGTCACTCGTTTGGTGTCGTTCTGACATTTCCTACAAAATACTGAGTGTGCAGGTTATATTTATATAATGTTGACACCAGGAAATGAGCACTGTACCCCGAAATAATGTGAACATATTAGGGTTATCAGTCATTCAGTGAAAACCTGTCTTGCAATAGCTTTCTTTCTTTCTTTCTTTCTTTCTTTCATAACAAAAAAATACCTGCCCCAAAGGTCATAGCATGTAAATATATAATGCAAGCTATGGGACTATTCTCTTTAGTGAAAGCGTGGGGTTTACAGAGAGAGTGTCTATCTGTAGACAATTTTCCCAATTAGTGGGGCACCAGAGAGTCTGTCTTGCTAATCAGCCACCCTTGCAGTGATTCTGAATCCGCTTTTAGTGAAATGTGATCAGAGACCATAGATCAATTGGGACAACAGCATTGGCCCAGATGACATTGATACAATTAAGCATGGGGCTTCATTAACCTTTTCAGTCCACCAAGCACTGAGCCTCGTTCTTGATATCTCTAAATGTGATCAGGAGCATTCCCTAAAACATATACAAATGTTATTGGCTGCAGAGGTTAGTGCTGTGAGATATCATCTGAAATAACCCAGGTCAAAGTGCGGTCAGCCTATAAGGAGTTGTTTAAGTTTTAGTGTAACAATTTCAAACTCTGCTGGATGTAACATTTCCAGAGGAGTGGAGTGCCATTTCAAAATGATTTTCAATTACATGGTTATATCCTGGAATGACACATCTGGGGGTTGTTTTCACCTACCTATTTAATATGTTTTTGTAACTCTACTATGTATTTCCCATTACATGTTTCCATTACATGTTTCAACTACCCCCTTCTCCTTAGTTCTTTCTTGAGCGTGATGATTAGATTGACAAAACACTGAAATGACAACGAATTTCGTTGATTAGGATGACAGAATTTAAATTTTTAGGTAAACTATAAATGCAATGGGAAACATGTAATGTCATCCTTTACTTACCCACATCATGCATTTATAGTTTACCTAAAAATTAAAATTCTGTCATCCTTTACTTACCCACGTCATTTCAAATCTGTATTACTTTCTTTCTTCTGTGGAACATAAAGATATTTTGAAGAATATTGGTAACCAAACAGTTTTATTTACCTTTGACTTCTGTCAAGAATTTCTCAAAATATCTTCTTTTTTGTTCCACCAAAGAAAGCAATTTGAAAACTACTCAAAATCACTCAAAATGATTCTGTCAACATTCTGCCATCATTTACTCACCTTATTTATTTATTTTATTTTTGCACCAAGATTTGAAAAATGCCATCTTTTGTACTCCACAGAACAACGTCAGGGTGAGTAAATGACGACAGAATTTTCATTTTTGCATGAATTATCCCTTTATTATAACAATGCACTCATTTAAGCAGCATGCTGCTGTCCATGGTGCTGAAAGCTGCTTCTTGTCAAAAGAGCTTTCTTTCATACAGACATAGTAACCTTTTAGTCCTGCGTCAAATGGTCTTGATGTTAAAATAGTTTGCTACACCAACAATAAACACACAAAGCTAGATATAACCTAACTGTGTTACTCTTTTTGCAGTAGCAACACTGCAGAGTGACCCCTCAAAGAGACACAATAAAAAAACAAATTAAAAATTAAAAACATCATAAAAAAACTAAAAGCCAGACAAGTAAATCATCTGTACTTGTATTTACTCATACATACATGTTCTTTTCTCATGAATGGATAATGTGACTATTTATTAATTCATTTAATCCACAAGAGTTTATTTCTTGTTTAATTTTCTTATTTTTGTCGAAAGATTAGTCCTAATTGTGACAGGGTTACCAGTCACTGTCTCACTCTCTGCAAATGAAATAATTCAATCTGCAGGTTTTGTCCTGCTTGTGGAAAGGAATTGGGTATTTTAGATGTGTGCTCTTTGTGTTACCTTTAACACAGGGCTGAGCCATTTCACTCTAAGCTCCAATCACCATTGTACGACTGTTCATTCCTCTGAATTCGGTTTGGGGCAATCATTCAACAGTAATAAGATCAGAGCCCTTGCTTGCATGCATCATTCTCAGCCTCAAAGGCTGGAGGAAATTTTCTTACCCCCTCTTTGCTTCAAACCGTTGCAAGTGGAAAATGTGACTGTTTCGACCGTAGTGTGTTTGCCATTAGCGGCGTTCCAGAGGCATATCTCTTATTTATTATGGGAAAGGTAATATCGTGGAACCAGGCGTCCAGGAAAGGCCATTGAACAGCAGGTTACTGCTTCCCCTGCCAATGACCCAATCAGCTAATTGTCACTGACATTTTCCCTGTGTTGTTTAAATCAGAACTGTTTTGATCCATCGATCGCTAATGTGTGCTCACCAAAGGGGGACATGCATTAGAAATGTCACCCGTTTGGTCATCAGCCCAGAGTCTTGGTTGAGCCTTTCTCTGGAACCTGGTAATTGTCACCCAGTCTGTATTGGCAGTAGTCAGCAGGAAACTCAGCAGGCAGTGATATTTACAGATATTCCTGTCCAGAGACCTGCCAGCATACACCCTCATTTTAGCCCCACAGTGTAGTTTGCAGGCAGCAGGGAAAAACAACTACAGCATATTTCCTCTTCAATTAGAAATGATTCCATTTTTTGCTAAAATAAGACTTTTTTGCTTTTCCAAAAAAAGTATAAAGTAAACCCGATTAGCATAAGTCAAAACAAGCCTTTTTGTCTGGAGATAAAAGACACAAAAATGACAAAAAATAAATAAATAAAAGGAAACTTCAGGCATTTCAACTGATAACACTTTAGTGCAATTGTAAATGGTTTGCGGGCAGCGAGGGTAGTTTGGCTTTTTGATAGATAGTTTAATGACACTTTACAACAACACACAGGATCCTTTATCTCAGAACGTCATCTTGAAAATTGCCAGTAATTTATCTAGTCTGGCTTGTCCACAAGGGGAAGAAACCACAACAAACAGTCCACAGGGGTGTTACAGTCTCTCTACGAGACGGCTGAACACTTCACTGTAAAATATTATTAGGGTGTCATAAAGCTTTCCTCATATATGACAAATGAGCCACCCATGCAGTTGATATTAAAAACTGTTTTAGGTCAGTTCAATTACAATACTGTTTTCTCCGGTGATTTGTAGTCTATTTATCAGTATTCCTTATCTTATAGTAATTTAATGGTTATCATTGATATTTGAAGTGCAGGAGTTTGATCAAGACTGAGTAGATGATCATTAACTGGGCCGGCTGCTCCGACTGGCATTTGGTAATTTCCTCTGAATGGCAGAATTCCCAGATTTATTCGGTTGTGTCTTCAACACTGTGGAATATTTCATATTTTTGATGTTCATGCACAAGACAGCACATGTGACTCCTATTTCATTTTAATCTGTGTATGTTTTTTTTTTTTTGGTGGTTGATCGGTTGGTTGGTTTGGTAACACTTTACAATAAGGTTTAATTTGTTAACATTAGTTAGTTACATTAGTTAACACAAACTAACTATTAAAGGAATAGTTCACCCAAAAAAATGACAATTTAAATTGTACTCATCCCCAAGCCATCCAGGATGAGTTTGTTTCTTCTTCAGCACAGATTTGGAGAAATTTAGCATTACATCACTTGCTCACCAATGGATCCTCTGCAGTGAATGGGTGCCGTCAGAATTAGAGTCCAAACATCTGATAAAAACATCACAATAATCCACAAGTGATCCAGACAACTCCAGTCCACCAATTAACATCTTGTGACATGAAAAGCTGCATGTAACATCCATAATTAAGGTATTTAACCTCAAATCATTGCTTCCGGCTAAAATAACGTCTCCTATCCATTTTTCTCCATTGAAAAAGTGCAGTTCTAAACCAATATATTGGTGGATTTTGATGTGAGAGGACAACAGTGATTGAGACTTTGCCACCGGAGGAAGTGTTTTTATGGATTATGGGCTTGTATTTTGGCCAGAAGAAATGGTTTAAAGTTAAAAAGCCTTAATGATGGATTTGTTTATTACAAACATGCGGCAAGTGATGCAAGGGATGTAATGCTAAATTTATCCTAATCTGTTTCGATAAAGAAACTCATCTACATCTTGGATGGCCTGAGGGTGAGTACATTTTCAGCAAATTTTCCTTTTTGGGTGAACTATTTCTTTAACAATGCGTAATAACATTAACAAAGGTTAATGAATGCTGTAAAAATCTATTGCTCATTGTTAGTTCATGCATTAATTAATGTTAACAAATGAGACCTTACCGTAAAGTATTACTGGTCATTTAGTAACATGAAAATAAATTCTTGTAGCAAGATCACTGATTATCACTGTTTAAAAAGCTAAATCTGTCACCTTTCAGCACACTGTGTTACATTAATATGAAGAAATGATAATGTGCAGTGCATATGTAATTAAATAATGCATAATTAATATGCAGTTCAAATTTATTATCTTTTTTCCCCTCTGCACGCCAACATGTGTCTTTAAAATCTTCATCTCGAGGTTTAATTTATACTTTTACATTCTCCGAAAAATGGTAATCGCTAGGCAGGTGTAATGAACATTTCAACACCCTTTTTTATAGCCTCCCTTTTTTGATAGCCTCCTTTTTTAGCGTTCTCATGATCATTTATAGCATCTGCTTCTCTGACACTCTGTGGAAACCAGGCGCTTCCAGGCCCAAACTAAAGTGTCATCCACTGTGGGCTCTGACTAAATTGAATCCAAACAAAATGGCAGAGAAATGAGAATCGCCCCTCATTGATGTCATCTATCACAGAACCACAGTCAGCCAGACTGGAAATGACTCTTCTAATGATATGTGCCTGGCCCTGTGCAAATAAAACTAACCGGGTTGTCTTTGGAGGCTGGGGTCATGGATAATGATTAGAAGCTATCATCACATTAAGGCTGGATTTGCAGATGGTGTGAGCGTATTTGCACATCTTCTGTTCTTTGTACAGCGTGCGTTTGCGTTTGCTGCTTTGTGCATTTTCATGAGGTTCTCCTACTTCGGATTTTTTAGGAGGAGGAAAGCAAGCAAATATAGCTGAAATACTGTTCTTAAAGGGCCAGTCACCCAAAAATGAAAATTCAGTCATCAATTACTCCTGCTCATGAAAACCTTTTCCAAGTCGATTTTCTGTCTACCGTCGATTTTCTGTCTACCATGTCCAAGACGCTCTTTTCCATACAGTCAAAGTGGAGCAGAGTTTGGAACCAGGATGTAAAACTAATTTGAAAGTAAAAGGAACACATTGTAAACTATAAGCATGGCTTGGGTTGAGTAAATGATTACAAAATTAATGTTTTTTGTGTGAACTATCCCTTTTATCCCCTCCATCTAATGAAATGCAGTAATATATTTCCCTTGCATTGTCTAATAGCTAATTGTGTTTTATTAATGGTTAATGAACCCTCATTATTGTTGCTGAGCATTCATAGTCCAGCATCCATATTTAATATAAATTGATTACGTGTTATGTTTGAATGGCAGTCGCAAACAGGATCTCTGAGCTAGTCTGCTGTATTCTTCCCTTCTAGAAACAGAAGCACAATCTCCTTGTGATTCACATTCAGGCAGGCTGCAAATAGAAACTGCACTGCAAACAGTTTGTGTTCAGTGGATTTTGACTGGATTTTTTCCTTAGGTTGTGATGTGCAATCAGACTGCAGAAGGCCTTGCAGAAACAATAGCTGATGAATACTAAGAAGGAAGCACATACAACCAAACAACGATAAGATAATTCATTATCTTGAAAATACATTTTTAAAGAAATATTCTAGGTTTATTGACATTCCATGGTCAAATCGGAAATTTATCATCCATCAGTTTTTAAAAATAAACAAAACTGTGTTTATATCAATGATCTTACAGTGAAAGTCTATGGGGTGAACACACAGCACTGAAACAGTAGTTTACTGCGCAAATCTGTTTGATTGACTCTTCAAAGAAGCATAAGGTGGAGACCCGCCAAAAAATGCATGAATATTTGAAGCAAGGTATTAATAAGTACACTGA
>NW_015656003.1:33140-34951 GCF_001515625.1 Sinocyclocheilus rhinocerous | reverse complement strand
TATTTGAAACAATGGAGATTTAGTTCACATTTACTTTCTGATAATGATTTCAAAGATTACCTCACATCTCATATAAATCTATATTTTGAAATAAATGACAACAACTCTGTTAGCAGTAACACATTATGGGAGGCATTTAAATCTTATATGCGAGGACAGATAATTTCATATGTCTGTCAGTTGAGGAGATCTGAGAACTCCAAGATGGCAGAAATATCTAACCAACTTTCTAAACTAGACCTTCAATATTCTCTGACCCCCTCACCCACAATTTACAAAGAACGGCTTCAACTCCTTTCAGAGTATAATTTACTTTTAACTCACAAAGTTGAAAAACAACTGTTGAGTGCCAAGCAACATTTTTTTGAATTTGGTGAAAAAGCTGGCAAATTACTTGCATTTCAATCTCGAACTGCCCGCACATCTAGACTGATCCCCAAAATTAAATCTCCTAAGGGTGACATAGTTTTTGACCCAGAGGAAATTAATTAGATTTTTTCAAAATATTACTCAGATCTTTATTCCTCGGAATGCGACTCAAAATTATTGAGCGACGCTAACCCGTTCGATCAACTAATATTCCCCTGTGTAAATGATGGCTCCACAAATGATTTGCGCAGGCCTGTGTCTATTACAAGAGGCAATTCATTCACTTCAAAATGGTAAATCTCCTGGCCCTGATGGCTTTACCACTGAGTTTTTTAAAACTTTCTCTTCTGTTCTAGCCCCAATACTACCAAGAGTATATAATGAGGCCTTTCTTTCAGGGCGGCTCCCAACAACCATGTCTGAGGCATCCATTTCATTGTTGCTAAAGAAAGATAAAGATCCATTGCTCTGCAGTAGTTACAGGCCAATTTCTTTGTTAAAATTTTATCTAAGATCCTTGCCCTTCGCCTTCAGCAAGTGTTGCCTGCTGTTATTTCCCCTGACCAGACAGGCTTCATGGCTGGTAGACACTCTTTTTATAACACCAGAAGACTTTTTAATACCATCCTTTCTTTGAGTTCCGACACTGCCGACCGAGGTTATATTGTCTCTCGATGCTGAGAAGGCATTCGATAGGGTTGAATATTTGTTTTTCATTTTAAATAAATTTGGTTTCAGCTCAAATGTGATAGCATGGATTCGATTATTATATTCTTCCCCTGTAGCCTCTGTGTACACCAACAATCTAAAACCTTTCCCCTTTGTCGAGGCACTCGCCAAGGTTGCCCCCTTTCACCTCTATTATTTGCATTGGCTATAGAGCCATTAGCTATTTGGCTGCGAAGTGAGGAAAAGTTTGAAGGCATTACTCGGTTTGGAACCTCTTATAAACTGTCTCTCTATGCAGATGACCTTCTTTTATATATAACTAACCCCGCTTCATCATTACCACCAATCCTCCAAATTTTTGATTCGTTTGGCAAATTTTCTGGTTACAAATTGGATCTATATATATCACCCATGTATATTGACGTGAAAGGAGATTGTGTTCTCTCCATACAAATTATGTGGTGTTTGCCCGGGAATAGACGACATCACGGCGTCTAAAATTCCACGGGCACACGATAGAAACGTATCCTTATTTTAACTTAAACTCGAATAACAAGGGAGAAAGGAAAAAAGAAAAAGAAAAGAAACATATAAGAAGTAATAAACAGCTTTTTCACAATCACTCTCAGAAGCGCACTCAGTCCTCCTCGCCCACACTCCCAACATGCAACACGCAGAGAGAGAGAGAGAGCGCGCGCACTTCTGTTGTGTGATCTGATGCTCACTCACTTAGCACACGCATCATTTGGATTCAAACTAAATCGTAAATATAA
>NW_015656003.1:26314-28867 GCF_001515625.1 Sinocyclocheilus rhinocerous | reverse complement strand
TTCACTTCAAAATGGTAAATCTCCTGGCCCTGATGGCTTTACCACTGAGTTTTTTAAAACTTTCTCTTCTGTTCTAGCCCCAATACTACCAAGAGTATATAATGAGGCCTTTCTTTCAGGGCGGCTCCCAACAACCATGTCTGAGGCATCCATTTCATTGTTGCTAAAGAAAGATAAAGATCCATTGCTCTGCAGTAGTTACAGGCCAATTTTTTTGTTAAAATTTTATCTAAGATCCTTGCCCTTCGCCTTCAGCAAGTGTTGCCTGCTGTTATTTCCCCTGACCAGACAGGCTTCATGGCTGGTAGACACTCTTTTTATAACACCAGAAGACTTTTTAATACCATCCTTTCTTTGAGTTCCGACACTGCCGACCGAGGTTATATTGTCTCTCGATGCTGAGAAGGCATTCGATAGGGTTGAATATTTGTTTTTCATTTTAAATAAATTTGGTTTCAGCTCAAATGTGATAGCATGGATTCGATTATTATATTCTTCCCCTGTAGCCTCTGTGTACACCAATGCAACGCATTCTAAAACCTTTCCCCTTTGTCGAGGCACTCGCCAAGGTTGCCCCCTTTCACCTCTATTATTTGCATTGGCTATAGAGCCATTAGCTATTTGGCTGCGAAGTGAGGAAAAGTTTGAAGGCATTACTCGGTTTGGAACCTCTTATAAACTGTCTCTCTATGCAGATGACCTTCTTTTATATATAACTAACCCCGCTTCATCATTACCACCAATCCTCCAAATTTTTGATTCGTTTGGCAAATTTTCTGGTTACAAATTGGATCTATATATATCACCCATGTATATTGACGTGAAAGGAGATTGTGTTCTCTCCATACAAATTATGTGGTGTTTGCCCGGGAATAGACGACATCACGGCGTCTAAAATTCCACGGGCACACGATAGAAACGTATCCTTATTTTAACTTAAACTCGAATAACAAGGGAGAAAGGAAAAAAGAAAAAGAAAAGAAACATATAAGAAGTAATAAACAGCTTTTTCACAATCACTCTCAGAAGCGCACTCAGTCCTCCTCACCCACACTCCCAACATGCAACACGCAGAGAGAGAGAGAGAGTGTCCTTGGCGCACTACATGTAAACAATATACTGTACTTAGTGGAATTCTTTGTATTCTTAGTGGGCGGAACTAATGCGCAAACGGCAATCTCATTGGCTGGCGCTCACCTATTATCGTCCCTGTTTTGATTTCAGCAAATCAGTTCGAGCGAACGCACACAACCTGATTAATATTCATGAATCCAGCAGTTCGTTAATCATTGGTGCACTTTATATTGTCTTTATTAGTAGAATTCATATCATTATTATCTTATCAGTATTTTTGTTAGTTTTTCCCCAATTCTTCCCACACTGATCACATGTGTATGGTTTCTCTCCAGTGTGGATCCTCTCGTGTGTTTTCAGATTTGCTGAATCACTGAATCTCTTTTCACAGTGTGAACACTTGTGTGGTTTCTCTCCAGTGTGAAACATCTCATGTGTTTTCAGGTTTGTTGACTGACTGAATCTCTTGTCATAGTGTGAACACTTATAAGGTTTCTCTCCAGTGTGAACTCTCATGTGAACATCAAGACTATATTTGGATGTCAAACTCTTTCCACACTGAGTACAGGTGAAAGATTTCTTGGCTCTTGTTTTCTTTAATATTATCTGTTTTCTTTGACAGCAACTCAAAGGTTTTTCTCCAGTTTTGAAATGATTTTTCTCTTCAACTTCCCTCGATTCTTCATTGTCCTCATTGTCTTCAATCAACTCTGAAATAAATGCAAAAACAGTTCATTTGTCAGTAACTCAAAAAAGTGAAAAAGTAGACAATTGCTATACAATATTTTGATAATTTTGATGCAGTTTTATAAATACATCTAGTACATTTTATATAAAAGTCTCTGAAACTTTTCATGAATGAGGTACATTGATCTTGAAATTATGATTTTTAAAAGATTATAAGCACAAATCCATTGTTTCTGTGGGAAAAACGTTTACATGTTTGATCAACAACAAAATTATCTAACAAATAATTTGGTTGCAAAAAAAGTACCCAGATCATAGAAAGTGATTATTTAGTTATATTATTGCAGAGCTCTAAAGACTTTTCCAATTACAACACAAATAAATTACATCACTATAAAACTACTTGAAACTGTATAACCGTCAGCATTATTAGTGAAGAATGACGAATAAACACCAACCTGTTAGTTCTTCAGTTGCTGTTTGTCAGCGCTGTTTCATCTGGCTTTTAACTAGTTTAAATGAGCGAGTCATCTGTGTTCTTCACTTAACTCAAACGCTTCACACTGGATCTCACTAGGGGTGGAAATCTTTAGTCACCTCACGATCCGATTCCGATTCCGATTCTGTGAGTCACGATCCGATTCCAGAACGATTCTTGATCTGCTTCCCCCCCCCCGTATTAATTAATTAGTTTACAGACTTGAGAATCTTAAAATCCTTAAATTTGCATATCCTTACGTCACTTCCTGTTTGTTGCTGCCGTGTGTTTTGAGTTTGAGCTCCGTCAAGTTA
>NW_015656003.1:23548-26207 GCF_001515625.1 Sinocyclocheilus rhinocerous | reverse complement strand
TGAGAGATGACTCTATATTCTGTTGTGTTCATATGCAATTCTTTGGTATCTGACCTTTTCCTTTCTAGTGCTTTTCATCTACTGTACTGTAAGATCTCTTCACAGCAGTGTAATGAACATAATATTGTCTTACTGTAAAGCTTATTGTGGAATTTCACTGCACCTGCTATATTTACTGTAACACGTATCTGCTCTAATGATGTTGTATACTGTAAGAGATATCGAGCTGTAAAATGATACCTGATTATTGAGTTGATCTCATTAGTGTGTAAGACTGTGTTGTAGTGTGTGTGTTTCTGAGGGCTTGTGTGTCATGTCTGAGAGCAAAGTCTGGTTTTTCAGCAAGACTGAATGGTTTTGAGTGGAGAGCTTCCTCTTGACCTGGAAATAGGAAGTTTGGGGAATTGGGTGAGAAGTTATGGATCTGTGTCTAGAGTTTCGAGAAAAGGAGGCACAAGAAATGTGAGAAAAGCTGTAATATTGTTGTGAATCCTCTTTCTTTACCCACATTGCTATTTATTACAGTCATTAAGAATAACTCATTAATTCATTATCTGCTAACTTTAAATTATTTACTGCAGCTTTGTGATATTATGGCATCAGTATTGTGTCAATAGGATGTTCAGATGTGTTTCAGATGATCAGAGACATCAATAATCAGTGCATTCATCTCAATAATCAATATTTCCAGTAACCAGAGATCAGAGTTCCATAAAAAGTGTATTTAAACTAGGATATTTTATTTATTTATTTATTGGCAGCTGTTGCTGACAGTCATTTGACCATTTTCTTACAAATTTTTTTTTAATTCAAAAAATGGCCAAAAAATATTTAGAATTTAGATTTTTTTTTTCTGTATTCATGGGTTTCATGTGACGTCACACAGCGGTGCGGCCGCCATTTGTAGGACCGTCAAGCTGCTGTGATAACAGCCAATCACAATGGATTATTTACCAAGAGATGTGGATGTATGGGATTCTTTTGATTAAATATTTCTCGTAAGCATAGATGAGTGTTTACATTTTAGCATTTTAGTTAGCAAGTTCATAATGAAACTTGCAAAAGGTTAAATTCGCGTGCGAGACTGCTGATTTGCCAGAAAACTTTCGTTATGCTCCACCTAAAGCTAATAAATCAACGAGATGTTTTTGATCTTTGATCTAAGTACAGTTATGTGAGTCTAGAATGTTTACGCTGCACTAAACTTTGACGAAAAACACTCCGATCCGCAAACAAACAGATGAAGAAGAGGAGGAGGATGACAGTCCAGCGCATACAAGGAGAAAGGTTTGTAGTTTTAGTTTCCACATTCTTATTTTTATGAATGTAACAATGTAATTACTTCAAGGATGTTAGAGTGAAGAGGATTTGTTTGTACTAGTAGTTTTATAATTCTAGAAGAACGTTCTTTTCAAATAATCTGATAACTAAATAGCCTATATAAGCTAGTTGCAGTGATTTTTACAATGACAATGTACTGCTGCAATCAAATGTATATGCATCAATAAGTCTGAGATCATTTGCAGTAGCTGTGTCCTGCTTTTACAGTTGCTAAATGTAAGCAGACTTATATGTTCAGGTGCTCACCTCTGCCAAAACACACGTAACTGACTACAACAAAACACAGAATCACAGTTTTGTTGCTAATTTAGTTGCTTCTTCACTTAGCATGCAGAGACATACAGGAATAACTGACTATTTCTCTTAAATGAGCCACACATGTCTTTTAGCAATGTTTTGTAGTAACCGAGAGAAGTGTCATGGCAGAAGTTCCTCAGACAGCTGTGAACAGCGAGCAGTGCTTGGAGTCAGACAGTGGACTTCATCTTTATTATACTTCTCTGACTGGACGAGCAAGCAGTTAGAGTCCATGAGAAAGTCATTTCAAGTACATGTCTGCACTGACCATGATTATACTATGTAATATAATGTTTTCTGCAACAATTGGGGGAATCTTAACTGAGGAGACAAACTGACCAACAGGAAGCTATGGATCTATTGAAGGTGTATTTTTCAAGCAATTTATTGTGGCATTCACTGTTATTTTATTATTATCATTATTATTTTTAATGTTTTATTTGTTAGGGACAGATACAATAAACATAGATGAAAATGTAAAAAGCAGCCATCCCATGCATTTACCACAGTGCTTGTAGCCGAAGCTAATTTGCAACACTTGTCCCTAGGAGGGCTTTTATAAATTACAATTACAATAAACAAGTAGTACACAAATGTATAATATAAATGCACTAAACATGACTACAGCTTTGCTGATGTATCAACCAAGATTTCGTGGCTTTCTTAAAATTATTATAATTGACAGTAGACTTTAAATAGTCAGGCAATGAATTCCAAAATTGTACACCTTTCACTGAGAGAACAGTCTGAGCAAATGATGTTTTACACTGTATAACTTTACAGTTTCCACTAGAAGCCGCTCTTAGCTATGTATAGTCTGCATGTTTCTGCACAGTGGTGACTAGTGAAAAGTGTTTCTACTAATTTACTTAAAAGTATAGTTAACCCAGAATCCTGTCATCATTTACATTATTACATCAATCCCCCCTCATTTGTTTTCCAAACCCCTGACTTTTGTTTTTCTGCAGAACTCAAAAGAAGATACTTTGAAGAATGCTGATTATCAAAACCAGAAGGTTTG
>NW_015656003.1:14249-16179 GCF_001515625.1 Sinocyclocheilus rhinocerous | reverse complement strand
TGATGACTAGTGAAAAGTGTTTCTACTAATTTACTTAAAAGTATAGTTAACCCAGAATCCTGTCATCATTTACATTATTACATCAATCCCCCCTCATTTGTTTTCCAAACCCCTGACTTTTGTTTTTCTGCAGAACTCAAAAGAAGATACTTTGAAGAATGCTGATTATCAAAACCAGAAGGTTTGTCACGTGTAGACGACATAAAGAGAGTAAATTATTTTCATTTTTGGGTAAGCTATCTCTTTAATTAGGATGATACACACTTTACATTCCAATCATACTGGACACAGCCACTTAATGTGCTAGAATTAAATGGGAAAATAATAAGTAAATAGTCTTTCAAACAACATGTGCTTTGATACAATATATACATTTACTTTCATTCAGTTTGGTGCATTCAGTTTTTATTAAGAATATAGTCATGTGTATAATTCATATAGAGTCATGCAGGTTTCTCAGATAAATGGTCAAACAGCTCTTATTATTGTGGACGGTCGTCTGTAATGAAGCCAGTGATATTTTCAGTCAGCTGCTCAGTTTCAGCTCTAGATGTCAGTAAAGCTGCACTGATTTCACACGAGCAGCTGAAGCATTTCTATTACATTCATTTATTCATTTACTTTGACTTCATCTGGAGCTGTTTACACTCATCTGAATAATGACGCCATATATTGTCTTCTGCTTTATATCTGACATTAAAACTGAAAGAAAGAAATGTTCCAACACTGATGCTGTTATTTTCCTGTTTATTAATGTCAAGCTGCTTTGAATCAATCTAAATTATATAAAGCTCTACAGAAATAAATATGAAAATCAGGGTTTCCAGACATTTGAGCACAATTTAAAACCTAATAATCATGACAAACGTTTAATGTTTCAATCTGAAAATGAGACTGAAATCATGAAATCACACATTGTTAGTTTATACAAGCCATTATTAATATTTGTTGTGAAACTGATTCAGACCTTGTCAGAGATTTCAGTGAGTCTCATTTACAGCAAGCACTGAACATGTGTTGAATCCACTCTTTCAGTGCTGCAATACTACAAACAATATGATATTATCATGCAGCTTGAACTAGATGAAGAAGTTTATAGACAATCTTTGATGTGGTCTTGAGAAAGTCCAGCCTGAAGTAGTTTGAAGCGGTTTTAAAGTGTGAACGGTTTTGAGTCGCTGCTGTTTCTCTCAGACACACAAACACACAGATCACTGACAAGAGCACTGCTGCACG
The DNA here is from genome assembly GCF_001515625.1 of Sinocyclocheilus rhinocerous. Lineage (NCBI taxonomy): Eukaryota > Metazoa > Chordata > Actinopteri > Cypriniformes > Cyprinidae > Sinocyclocheilus > Sinocyclocheilus rhinocerous. The sequence goes on along the minus strand of NW_015656003.1, from coordinate 14,943 downwards.
GTTGCTAGGCTGTTCTGAGTGGTTGCTAGGTGGTTGCTAGGGTGTTATGGGTGGTTGCTATGTTGTTGCTAGGTGGTTGCTAGGGTGTTATGAACAGGGATTTGTGACGCATCACTGTTTCTCATGGTCAGATATGATTAAAATGATTTATTTTAATCCTTCATCACGTGTTTTTAAAGATGAATAAATGCACTTGTTTTCTGATCTGATGTTCAGATCAACAGTCTCTTACTCGTGTGATCTGGATTAAATATTGAAACATGATGAAAGATGAAAGCAGGAAGATCCAGAGCTACAGATTACTGACTATTGATCGATAAGATCCTCAGAGAGTTATAACAGCAGAAGAAAGGAAAGAGTGTGTGAGTGAAGGAGGTTGTGAATGTGTGTAGATGTGTGTTAGTTACAGGATCAGAGAAGGACACTGTTCCTCCGTCATAGTCCAGATTCACTCTCACACGATCAAGCTGCTGTTTAACACAAAAACCAAAACCTGGAGACCCTCCGTACCACACACACCAAACACCAGTCTTAAAGAAACCCCGTCTCTTCCTCTGGTTTGATGCTGTAGTTACTCCAAGACTCCAGACTGAACTCTGTTTAAGCTCCACATCCCAGCAGTGTGTTCCTGAGTTAAACCCCTCTGAACCCAGAACACAGAGATAAGAGTCAAATCTCTCTGGATTATCAGGAA
>NW_015656003.1:8621-11705 GCF_001515625.1 Sinocyclocheilus rhinocerous | reverse complement strand
ACACACTAAACACACCGGCTGTTTGTCCACCAGACAGAAGAGTTTGAGTTTCTCACTGTGTAAACTGCAGATCTCCTCAGATCCTGATGAACGCCTCTCATTTCTCTCCTTCAGGAACGACTCACACAAGTTTTTTAATGCGAGATTATGAGGAGGCTGTTCTTTTGAGGATCTTCTCCTGCAGACGGGACACTCCTGAGTTTTCTTGGTTCTCCAGAACTGCTGAAGACACTCTTTACAGAAACTGTGACTACATGATAAAACAACAGGATTCTTGAAGATTTCACAGCACACGGGACAAATATAATCATCTTCAGATAGTGAAGCCATTTTCACTCTTTGAGCTCCAGCGATCTAAACTTTACTTTCACTTTCTGAATGACGGTTTGAAAAATGAATCACCACGAGAATCACAAAGATCTGCTATCTATTCAGAAACAACCTTCACAAAGATCCTTCTGTGAAGTGTTTCTCTTGGTTCTTCACTGATGTCTGGTTCTTTATTGCTTTTGTCAGTAGAGAAGAGAGTCAGTGTGACAGAAAGCAGAAATAACACGTCAGTCTCTTCCTGGTAAGAGCTGTAAGAGGGTGGAGTTTATGATCACATGAGTGTGTTTAAACAAGTCAGACAGCAACATCAGCATTTCTTCAGGTCAAATCTTAACAAACTGTATTCAAAATGAACTTGCACTGAAATGTTAAAATAAACTGCTTTTTTAAATGTAAAAAAAAAAAAAAAAGTACCTCTTTATTTTAGGGTCTCTTAACTAGTTGCTTATTAGCATGCATATTACTAGAATATGAGCCATTTATTAGTACAAATTAAGCACATATTAATGCCTTATTCTGCATGACCTTATTCTACATCCCTAATTAGGGATGCAAATCAGCAAATTAGGAATTTATTGAGGGATTTATAATCTTTCTGAGGGAAGGCCTTTAATAAGTGTTCCATATTCTAAAGTGTTACCAAATAAATAAATATGTGGAATAATGATTTATTTTCAACCCTCATTCTGAACCGCTCTCTAAAAAGACTTGTTTTTAAGGGGCGTGTCCTTTAAAGCTTGTCAGTAATCGGCCACTGTTATGATTGGCTACCCTAATCAAACACACCTGAACAAGCTAATTAAGATCTTCAGAATTACTAGGGCTACAGGCAGGTGAGGTTTGTTTTTGTTTTTTCAAGGTTGGAGCTAAACTCTTCAGGACAGTTGTACTCCAGGACCGACGTTGCCTATCCCTGCTATAGTAGCATCATATTAATGCTAGAAAGCCTATGCACTTGGCAACTATATTTTTGAAATAAACCATTATATTTCATAATTAAAATACAGGGCTACATGCAGGTGAGTTTGATGAACTCTGCAGGACATCGGCACTCCAGGACCGACGTTGCCTATCCCTGTACTATAGCAACAATTTAAGACAGTCCGTTTCACAAAGTCGCCTTTTAATTGTTACATCTCTGACACAAATTCCCGCGCAAGCGGTGCAAGAATGCAGCACTAGCTACTGAGTAAGCTATGATGAAATAATTGTTTAATGTTTAATAAAGGGCTAGATGATCATAGTTGGTTAATTATTTTACTGTATTGTTATTGTTTGTTGCTGTTCAAGTTGTTCTAACTTAAAATGATGCATCTTTTAAATGAGTCGCAATGTAAGGGAATCGGATTGCAATGAGCTTGTGTTTCATTATAAAGCAGACACAATTAAGTATTTATGGTGGTTGTGGTGGTATCACTTGTCTATATTTGTGGTAAAACTGCTGCCTAAGACATATTTATTTCCTGGATGTCAGATTTTCGAATTTGGTGGCTATGCGATTATGTTTTATTAATACTCTGCCATCTGTATTTGCTAAGTATAGCTTTTAGTAGGGTCATTCACTCAAAACACATTTTTTCCATCCACTGCTGTACTTTTCCATTGTATTTCAATGTAAATGCGCTACTCATGTCTTTATAGCAGCTTCTCGTGCATAATACATCATTCTAAAACACGGTGCTCAAGTTCAAAGAAATTCAGCTTCTAAAATACGTCTCTAGACCTTGCACAAAAAAAAAAAAAAAAACTTCCACTGAGCTGTCTTGCGACCAAAACACTATCTGTTTGAACCCTGTATTCAAATAGTTGTAGTAGCGGGCAGGTTTGTTTACGGTCCAACAAATACGTGAATGGGCCACATGTGTTTTTATTTTACTTTCACTTTGTGCTATGTCATTGCCCCCTTTCGTCACCCCTCATCAGTGCTGCGCTGGCGCCGGCTCTGTATGTACAGGACACCAAAAGGCACCCTACAGTGATAGTGACCCATATATATATATATATATATACACACAAGGGTGTAACTTTGGTTTGAGAAGTGGGGGGGACACAAAATGGGGGAAAATATTTTCGATTTGAATCTCCTGCATGTACATACATTTAGGGACTATGGTGATACAAAATCCAGGAAATAATTAAGCTGATTAATGATCAATTCTGCCAAAAAGAATAGTAGGCTACTAAACTATGTATAAGAAAAATATGTCTTACTTTCTTTATTGTTTAATAGGGGCCGATCGCCAAGACTTGAGAGAATCATTTTATAAAGTCGAAAATGTTCACCATTAATGTTTTGAATAATGTTTAAATAATGTGAGACTCAATTTCCACTGTTAAACAAACTTTTATTTCAAACTAACCGCTGTACCTCAAAATATAAAATAAATCACTTGTTGCACAGGACAGAATGTTCTACATCAGTAGTTCCCAGAGTGGAGTACCCCCTGAGGCATTTACCGTCCTTCTGCGTACCCCCTCTCTTCCACTTAGACTGCACCTTTTCCATTAAAGGACAATATTTGCCCCCTAAATTGACTTTCCAATGCATTTTTTATCTTTATAAATAGAATATTAATGTCTTAAAAAAAATTTCAATAGATTAATATGCAATGATGATAAAAAAAAGTGAAAAGTAGGCAGCCATTTCACCCTGCAGCCCAAGACTGGTTGCCCACTGAAGCTAAGCAGGGTTGAGCCTGGTCAGTACCTGGATGGGAGACCTCCTGGGAAAACTAGGTTGCTGCTGGAAGAGGT
>NW_015656003.1:0-8151 GCF_001515625.1 Sinocyclocheilus rhinocerous | reverse complement strand
ATAGTTATTCAAAATACATACATAATAAATGATTAAGACGTGATAGTCTGATGTGTGGGTTACATACATGATATGGAGTTATGCATAGAAATGATTAGTTACTCATAAGTCCTTTTAGTGTCATTTATATGCATGGAAAGGCAGTTTCTATAGCCATTCTGTGAATGTAAGGATGCGTTCTGTGAAGACCAGAGAGGTTAAAATGTCTGTAAGGAATCTCAGTCTGTTCTGTCTCTTAGGTGGGGGGTGGAGTCAATTCCAAAGAGAGATCGTGATCGTTTTACTATCACGTGAGGGTCATGCTGTCATCTCTTTGACCATTTAATCTTGATTACTTGCCCTAAAATTGACAATCTCCTTCCTGGGTTGTTATGATCAGTGTGTTCCTTTTGTGTTAATGTTGAAAGCTGTTCTGTGAAAGAGTTGGTTAGGCTTGCTTCAGACTGGCTAGTGCTAGGGTCTGATTTATGACATCCTGTGTCTTGGGCCTCTGTGGAATTTGGCTCCTCATGTTTCAACCATGTTTTGACCAAATCTTAGATTGTCTGATTCGGTCTGATATCCTACACCCATGAGACCAATTAATATTCCCCCGTGTGCCCCCATCAGGCAGATTTCCAAGAGAAGCATCACTGAAAACTGTAAAGTTCAGAGCATCATTGTTTCCCAAATACTGAAAACTGAGAGTCACTTTTTCAGATTTAAGCTTTCTAATGACCTCATTTGTCTCGTGAATAGACTGGACTGTAGCATCTTTTATATTTGAGGCAAATCTGCTTACATCAAATATAATGTCTGGTCTGGTTTGTTTAGCAACCCACAGTATCTGTCCTATTTTTGACCTGAGCTGCTCTTTTGATCCAGCACTTGATCCACACTTTTCATCCAGCATTTTACCACCTGTACTCAGCATGATTTCTTTCACTTTGCTGTACCAATGCAGTGATGCATCTGCAAGGCCGTAAACACACTTGTTCAATTTCCATAGAGTATGTTTCTTTCCTGCTTCAGCAGGAGGCCGAACATAGATTTCTCTGGACAACTGCATGCCCTGTAAGAAAGCAGATTTGATGTCCATAGAATGGACTTGCCACTTGTTCTGACAGATTACTGCTAATAATAGCCTAAGAGACTCAGAAGCACAGGTTGGAGAACCTTTCTGCAGCTCATGAATGTTAAGCTCTTCAAAACCTCTGGCTACGAGTCGTGCTTTAGGCACAATGCCATTCGGAGTTTCTTTGAGACTACAGACCCATCTGTTAGAGACACATGATTTCATCCTGCTTGGCTGTATCGAGTAAAATGTATTTTGTTATAGGCACGTTCAATATTAAGATTATCAACACATGACATATCTACTGGCACCTTATGCCCATCGCTGCCATCAGGTTCAATATGTTGCAGATTAAACCAGTTTTTGTATCCAGATGCTTTACCTGCTCTTCCTAAAACCTTGGCTCTCTGTAGACCACTACAAGAGACAGGGTTTCCGTTTGTATCATACTAAGATGAACCACTTCTCCTGTGTTTACCTCCCTGTCGCTGATGTTTTCCTGTTCACTATCTGTGTTTTCATCACTATCTGAGCTTCCTGCTACATTGTTTAACTGACTGTTGAGACGATGTCCCCCCATGTCTTACAAACACAACAGCTCCATCCTCACCAATAACTACACTGGTCCCTTCCACTCAGGACAGTGCGCTCTTTTGTAATACCTTGTCTCCTGTCACATACATGTCATCTGTGGGCCTGAGCTGCTTACGTAGTGCCCTTCTTATCCGCTCAGAAGACTCTGCTTCTGTGAATGCTTTCCTAGAAGCCTGTAAAGCAGAAATGTGTTCTCCCAATCGTGCACTCATAGCAGTGCCTTCTAAAGTAGGTCGTTTATCAACTAACACAGAGGGAAGGGAAGTTATTCAATTACATATTATTTTACATTATATAACAGTAAAACTAAACAAAAATATACATGAAAACATTCATCATAACATTTTATGAATTTATGTGCAAAATATTTTGCACTGTTTTTAAACTTTTAAAAATATTTTTACATTTTCTTAACTGTACAAAGTATTTTTTTGTTTTGCCAAATGATCACTCTTTCGTGTGTGTGTGTGTGTGTGTGTGTGTCGACAAGCAGGATTGATGCACTGTAAGCAGAGAGAAGATTTCTGCTTGCCTCCACAGAAATTGTCTTCGGCGGACAGTCCGTGCTATTTGGAACAATCTTAGAACTTTTGTGGCAGACAGACGTAAGTGTATTTCTGTATCTTTTCTATTAAAGCAAAACCAAAGGTTAAAGAAAAGAAGAGCAAATGTGATGCAAGCAGTTCTATCCATTCTGGTGCCATCTCATTCATAGCGGTTACAGGAGAAGAATTCTTACTAACAAATCTTACTAGCTTTAGAATAATAAGAAATTGTTTAACATGTGATCATGCTTTTTTGTTTTTAAATTCGATGATATTATCACACATGGCATATGGATTAGCTATTTGGTCTCAGACAAATCAATCCATAATTAATCAGGTTAAATGTCTTTACAATAGAGCTTTGAAGATTTTAGATAGAAAGCAAATAAGATACCATCATTGTCAGATCCTAAGCAAATACAAGATTTTGAGCTTTGCCTCCTTGGAATTGTCAATAAGTGTTCTTTTGTTTAAATACTGTGAGCTACTCAAAGCTGCTAGTTGGTTCAGGCTTGGGGCCAGGATCTGATTTACGCCTGCCTGTGTCTTGGGCCCCTGTGGAATTCGTCTCCTCATGTTTCAACCATGTTTTGACCAAATCTTAGATTGTCTGATTCGGTGTGATACCCTACAGGGCGTTGTTAGGTACGAAGCGGAGTAAACCCACTTAGCTGTTATAAATTCACTGTAAACCACGGCTCCACGGGGATTATTGCTTTTATAAAACGGTTATTCCATATGCATAGTAAGGTTTCACAAAATAAAACAGAGCAAATAAAGTGTAATGATATTAATAAAAACAGTATTCTTCCACCAAACAATGTAGTTCCTCAGAATCAGTTGTGGTTGCAACACAGTGGTTGCCGAGCAGCAGACAAATGTAAACAAAAGTGTATGTTACTTTGTAGAGTAAACAGCTTAGAACGTGGCTCAGCCAATCAGAATCAAGGACCGGAACTCTCGTTTTATAAAACCTAATTAGCCGCAGCTGGCATGCAGTGGTGTTAGATTCCCGTCAGGAAATTGCAACATCCAGCCAATATTTAGCTGATACAGACTACCCATTAACTGATTCAACATGAGCTAGTATGCGAAATGACAATGAAAAACTTACCACTCAATGCTAAAATCCTCACTGGACAACTTCCGTCTCTGTTTTTTCTGGCCAAACATACATTTGGAAAAATTAATTTGGCATTTGGCAATATCATCAGCACCCTGAGGTCATGTGAGCCGCCAGCTGGATTTTTGCAGCACGTCTGTAGGTGGGATTCATATTACAATCGAATATATTTTACTGTGGAGTTTTTCTCTAGCACTCTCTGTTGTAATTGTATTTTATCTACTTGTTTTATTTAAAAAGAAAAAAGAGCCCCCAACATAGTATTCTCTATTCTTTTTCTATTCTATCTACTTGTTTTCTTTTTATTTATTAAAAATAATAACCCTCTAACACTAGCATTATGTATTATTTTTCTATTCTTTCGACTTGTTTTATTTCTATTAAAAAATGACCCTCTAACACCAGATTCGTTTTCTATTCTATCTACTTGTTTTCTTTTTATTTATTATAAAAACAAAACAAAACAAAAACACCCTGGCTATGTGTACTGCGTTAGGCTAACCGAGACTGCTCACAGCACTTTTGTCTAATCTGGTCTTTTAATTGTCATGTCTGTTTTTAATCTTTGTTTTTTTTTTTACAATTTTGATGTAAAGCACTTTGTGCCACTTGCTCTTGGAAGGTGCTCTAGAAATAAACATGACTTACTTACTTGCTTATTATTGCTCAATATCAGTATATATCATTGCTCTTTTGTTAGTTTTGATTGCTTCTATTATCTTCATTTGTAAGTCGCTTTGAATAAAAGCATCTGCTAAATGACTAAATGTTAATGTTTTGAAGTCTGATAAAGTACATTATAACACTGATAATTTCCTGCTTTTTCTACAGGCATTATTACAGTTCCTTCAGAGGTGACATGACATTTTCAACAAAATCTATTTAAGGGTGACCGTGACTCTGTCCGTGTCAAGTTTCACTGGGTTTTACTGTATAATTTGGGAGACAATTAAAGACAAAGTCTGTCCAATACATTATGACACTGAGCATTTCTTGATTTCTATACAAGCATTATTGAAATTCCTTCAGAGGTGACGTGAAATTTTTGCAAAGTTCATATTAAGAACTTTTGCAGATTGCCAAATAATAAAGGAAAACGTATTTATATTTTAAAAATATATTTTATCGAGAGTTCTATTTGTTATTTTTACAGATTCAGTGCGACCACAGGCGGACACAGCACAGCTTGAAGATGCACAAAATGCACACTTATGCACACAGTTTAACCCAGAAATTATTTTGGATTTTAATTTGAATGTTATTACATTTTTATGATTTGAATACATTTTTTTGTATTTTAATATGATATATTATGTATCCTTCTATTTGATTCTTGTTTTGACATTTTAAGGCAATTTTAATTGTTTTCATTGTTTTTGTTTTTGTGTGTTATACTTCTGTTGTGATTAATTTATGATTCGGAAGGGGTGGATTCTGGAATCCACTGCCGCTTCAATATATATAGTATATATACTGAGTGGTTTATTAAGTTGTTCATTAATATTATTCTGTGAAATATTAAATGATTTAAAAAACGTTCCCATGTGAAAGCTGAATAGTATAGCATGACATGTCTTCTCAATGGAAAGTGCTCTCTCCTTGGTTTGAGAAAAGCACCCAACACGTTAAAACACACCGTTACTTTTCTGACTTCTTCACAAAGGTCATTAGGGCCTCTCATCAACATGACCAATTTGCAATTAAAGCATTTACTTTATTTTTCATCTTTTAACATAAGAAAATAAGGAAGAATGTTGTGTGAAACCTCTAACTCAGAAAAAAGTACTTCATATCTGGATGTTTTGGGAAAGTTCCTGGTTATACCTTGGTTTTGAACAACAACCTTGAAGAAGTTGCGTATTCTCTATGTGTGACCACCCTGCATAGAGTTTGGGTCAAAAAAATATGAAATAATTTGTATATATTTTGTTTTGTCTATTTCTATTGACATGTATACATAAGTTGAATGTGTTATAATGAGTTTGCACTGAACAGTCCAGCTGCATTTGACTAGTTCTGGGTGGCAGTTGAGAGAGCAGAGTTACTGTGATATCCTCAGACAACAAAGAGAGGACCGTTGTATGTGCATTGTGTCTGAAAGGTGCTATATAAATGTGAACTATTAAACTTTGAGGCACAGTTTTTGTCTGAATTGTCTTTTTTAAAAATTAATTCGTAATTTACACTAATTCATTTTAATCAGAAACGATGAGAAACGGGTGAATAAAGACTGACAGTCAATGCTTAATATTCAGAAATTATTATTTCAAGACATGTAAAGCATTTTTGCTCGTTTATGTGGGCCGCCCCAAGCATGGTTGCAATGTGTTCATTGTCAAACTCCAAAATCAGATTATTTTTCATTCTTAAAAATCGCCATTATTTTATTTAAAATAAATAATAATTTTATTTTATTGACAAAATATTTTAGTTTGTCTTGTATATTTTTTTTCATTCGATCAGATAACATTTTAAGCTGTCATATGGTCATGTTACAACGTACCCCTCAGATGTTACAATGTGTTCCACCTACGGGGCATGTTGTCACATTTCACTTCCATTTTTTGAGGGCAAATAAAGAAAAATGTATGCACTGTAATTATGAGACAAAGCAACATATTTGTACTAGACAAGTGTGAAATTACTGAGGATAAAAAATGTTTATTCTGTAACCCATGTGGATTTACACAAACTGAGAAAGTCAAAAAGTGTTACGTTGTGCCCCGCTCAATATATATATATATAAAACACCACCGATATGTATCTGTATACATACACTCTCTCTCTCTCTCTCTCTCTCTCTCTATATATATATATATATATATATATATATATATATATACGCATCCATACCCATACTAAATAAATGCAATAAAACTAAATCCTATAATATGTCCCTATATCTTTGAGATATTCCACAACCACTTTCTGTGCATCCTTGACCCCTTCTCCTGTTGTTCCCAATATACCCTCGAGGTTCCATTTTCTTCCAGCCTGATTCATCTTTTGTCTTAGACTATTCCTCTCTTCCTTAGATTCTATACAGTATAACAGTATATGTTCTGTGTTTTCTGTGATCTTACATTCCATACCTAACATATATCATGTTTTATTTAACCCTGTGTGGTCAAACCTCAACCTAGTTAAAACTACTTCCTCCCTTCTGTTCCTTCCATTCACACCCTGTGCATTAATAGATTTCTCTATACTGTTGTATTTTCTTCCACTATTATCCATGTCCCACCTGACCTGCCATTTCTTTTTCATTTCTTTTTTGATCATTGCCTTAACCTCTCCTTTACCAAAGGGAATATTTATAATATCACTCTTCCTCGTTGATTTTGTCAACACAACATAATCGCCATCATCTCTGCCGTGTATACTGATAGGATTGGATATTGTTCCCCCAATATTTACACTCAATGTTGGTACATATGTTCCTATGCCTACCCTGCCTTCATCATCTTTGGACCCATCTGTATAAACGAACGTGATGACATGTGAGGTGACGAGTGACGTATGACGTATGCCATGCGTAGCCTGCTGCTTTTTGGATGTGCTCCAGTGAGTTTGGGAGAGGAGAAATTATGTTTTGTACAAGTTACACACAAGCCTACTCCAGTCTAAGTGTGTTGGCACAGCTGATACGACGGTATCCGATGAATTCACGGCAATTAGACGCCTCGTCGTTCCCTGAGCACTCATCAGTAAGCCTGCGATCTGCTCAAACCTGCTCAGTGACTCCTTGCCTGCTCTGTACACACACACACACACACACACACACATGTTACGAGTGAAACTACCTCAGATGTGTTTCTTCTTGTCCTGCAGCTGTGAATCGGTGAAGAACGATGGTGTCTGATAAAGTGCTGCTTCTGAACTCACTGAAGGACCTGAGAGAAAATGAATTGAAGGAGTTTCAGTGGCACTTAAAGAATGATCATGAATCTATATCAGAGTCTGAAATGGAAAAAGCAGATCGATTAAAAACTGTGGATAAGATGGTGGAGTGTTTTGGGCCAGAAGAAGCTTTGAGGATCACAGTGAAGATCCTGAAGAAGATAAACCAGAACAATCTGGCTGTTGAGCTGGAGAACAAACACAAGCAAGGTAACAGGTGAAAATGAACAAGAAGTTAGTAAATGTGCTGTGAAAAAAAAATAAAAGTGAAACTAAAAAACGGATTTTTATAAATAGAAACATGACAAAGGCCCAGTTGGACTATTTTTCTAAAGCAGAGACATGTTTACAGTGTGATGGTTTACAGAATAACTCATTTGTGGTTCTGTATTTTCATTCTGATCTCTTTCTCTCACACAGGTCAGGCTGAGGACAGAAGTGAGGATCCTGCTCCTGTTATAGCCGAATCAAAACCAACTGAGGGTAAATATTCAAGTCTAACCCCCATTCCTCTATATGTGAAACGTCGTGAAACAATCTGATGATATATACACATAATCTAAGAAAAACTATAGAAATACTTTACACAAACACTGTACATGAGATACTGTGCAAAAGGGATTTCAGGGCAAGCAGCCAGTGATGGGCAGTAGCGCTACTAGTTTAACTACATTTCTCAGTAGCATTGCTGTTTTCTGTATCAAATAGCTGTTCAGATACAGAATTGCTGATCAATTAGTGCCATAGCATCAAGAAAAGTTACATTTTCCGAAGCATTTCTGAAGCTCAAGCTCAGATTGGAAATATAAGTATCTCTGATCCTGGATCAGTAAGTGACGCTACCAGCACTTCTCCTCGTAGCTCCACTGGCTCCTCAAACTCTCAGTCAGACCTCATTACTCCTCCCGTTCTGACCAGCTCAGCTTGTTTGCAGC
>NW_015656002.1:57653-68646 GCF_001515625.1 Sinocyclocheilus rhinocerous | reverse complement strand
GGTTTGGGCCACTGCCCCTCAAAATGTCTGTGCACGGCCCTGTGTTCCACTTCGAGAGGTCAGAACTGTCCGTCTTGGCTGCGCTTAATTCACTCCTCCCCTCACTGCAGCCGCCTACTCTCGCCTACATTTCAGGCGAGGCGCATCTCAAACAAGCCTACTGACTCTAAACTGCTTTAATTTGAAGCGAGAGCACATGACATCATTGCTGTGGTGCGAAATGCAGCTGAAGGGCAGACAGTGATTTTTCTATATAGGAATCGCTAGCAGAAACTCAAAATGCGTATGTTTTGCGTTGTTTATGGATGATCAAATCAGTCAAACCGAGAAACCACAAGGAGCTTTTATCATGTATGAAAATTTGTTGTTCATAAGGGGGGGAAAGGCAAGAATTTGACTGAAAAACGAAAGAAAAAGTGGCTTGTAAACCTGCGTCTGCGGTCGGGAGGAGCCGAGTCAGATAATGCTCGTGTGTGCAAATGGTTAATATAAGAGATTATAATATTAATAAAGAAATATATAAATAGATACAGGGCTGCCAACTCTCACGCATTCAGCACGAGACAGTCAGAATTCACTCAATGCTAAACTCAATAAGATATGTGCAGTTTAGAGAGCTTCACAGATTATAACGGAACATTTTGAGATTGCGATAAATTGAAGTGAGTGACAGCTTTTTAGTGATTATATAAAAGCGCTATTAGCTCGCTTTCTAGGCTATAATCAATTCAGAATTTGAAGAAAAGTTTTGTTTTACATGCTGCTAACAGGATCAACGGCCACATACCCTGTACATGCAACAAAGTTTCGGGAGTGACATATATCCCGCATCCCTCATATAAATGCAGGATTCACTTTCAAAATAGCTTGTTTGCAATCAGGGTTAGTTGCTTAGCCTATATCCACCACCTCTATGACAGGCAATTTATTTGAAAAATCGCTCCTCTTCATAACATAAGGATCACGTCCAACATATGTCGTGATTTTCTGTTTATACCTTTCTCTTGTAATAGTGTCTAAACCAGTAGAGTACGGACTTTCCTCCATCTCATCCATTATGCTTTTCACTTCCTGCCCTCCATCTGAATTTCGCGCGTCATCAGAATCACGTGATTGCAAACAAGCTATTGCTTCAGATATATGTCACTTTGCTCACAGCTGATTGGTCCAGTTTGGGTTTGCGATCTCTAACCCAGAATAAAACCTGCTCCGGAGCAGGGTAGCTGTGTATCGTAAGTTACCATGGTGACGAAACTCGCTCAAAACCAACCCACCTTCTTGAGGCCGAAAACTCAGAGTTTGCTCAAACTAAACGTGAACTTACCTGGGTAAAAACTAAAACCGGCTTCGTGATACAGGCCAATGGATTGTGATTTGTTTTGCTGGCCATGTTCTTGTGTTTTTGTTTTGTGTGAGCGCATGGCTTTTGTTTTTTTGTTTTTGGTTATGTGTGCCATGTGCTCTCATGTCTATTGTCTTGATCCCACCCATCTTGTTACCTGATTATTGGTTTATTTGCCCCACCTGTTGTCCCTATTACCTGCCTTGTTTGCTCCATATTTATTCTCCTTGTGTTTGCAATCCTGTCCCTATTTGTTGTTGCACGTGTACCTTGCCTGTTCCTGTCCTGCCTTGTCCTGTCCTGCCCAGTCTATCAAGTTGCCAGCTGAGTTTTAAGAGATAGCTGAGATAACCCTACACAGGCATGAAAAATTCATGGATGAACATTTTTCCTGTTTTGGACTATAGACCAAAATAATAATGATACCAATAATAATAATAATAATAATAACTTAAAAAATACTTTTACCACTACTTTTAGTCGTGCTTGAGAATGTGATAAAAATCACATTCTCAAGGGGTCATTACAGGCTCAGGTTTTGTCTTTCTAATGTATCAAGTCTAATCATTCATGATTTCCGAGAAAAGGAAACTTATGGTTCTGTTTAAACAGGATGTTTCATACCCCACACAGTGTGAGCAGAACACAAAGTCTATCTTGCCACTCACTATCCCCCCTTTCTCTCACTTTCTTTTATTCAAATTTTTTTCTTTTCTACTTTATATTAAGATTATCATCATTATTACTATTGTTTTTTTGCCTCTCTCCTTTTCTTAAAGATCCCTTGTCATTTAACCACTTGCACTTTTTTGTATAAGTGTGATTATAGCAGTGGTGACAGTTATCATTTAATATATTTACATATAAAATATCCTGTTTTTTTCCCCTCTACATTCTACATCCTTGTTTTGTGTGTGTGTGTGTTTTCTGTCTCATGTCTTATTTCATTTTTTTCTCAAAAAAAAAAAGTTATAAAATAAAATAAAGCATTCATATATATACAATTTATGCACAACTTTATAATGCAGAACACAAAGGGATATTGCTTTCATCTTATGGACGAAAATCACACACAAAATATCTTCTTTTGTGTTCCACAGAAGAAAGTAAGTCAAACAGGTTTGAAATGACATGAGGATGAACAAATGATGATGGGCAAATGATGACAGAATGTTCATTGTGGGGTAAACTATCCCTTTAAGAGGGTTGGTTTAAGCAGCCTTGTACATTCCTTGTAATTCCTTATTAAAATTATTACATTTTATGTAAGCTGAAATTTCTGTTTCTAGCAATGCCTACTTCTGTTAAACTTTCATTTTCTCACAAAGACCCTCCCCTTTGAAAAGCTATAAAACGGGCACTGAAACAGACGTTATTTCATTCACCTCCTGATCAAAGATGGATCTGCAAATCTCAGTTTTTCTTCTGTTCGTTCTATTCACTGCAGGTACGAAGACAAATAGTGTGTGTAATGTTATTGAGTACAAATACAGATTATTGATGTCTCTCTGTTTTATTATTAAAGGACACTCTTTCAGCTGTTATGATTGTATGGGTCTGACGGGTTCTTGTGCGGATCAAAAAGTACAAACATGTCCAAGTGGATCTTCCACGTGCTGGAGTTTAACAACAGCTGTACAAGTTGGTAAGTACAATATGATGAACTTAAATTCACTGTTATATTTGACTGATGGAGATGCTGGTGTTTTTTACTGGTGCTGCTTCACTGGAAATGTAACTTGTCACAGAACTGCTAATTTCCTAACAGAATTTATGATTGCAATCACAGAATATTCTATTTAGATTTCTGCTGTTTAATTTGTTTCTCTCAGATTGTTATGCTAACAATTTATTTGTATTAAAATTTGTATTAAAATTGAATCAATATTTAAAATAATAAAATGCTACATTTTGACATTTATAAATATATTTTCCGTCAAAAGAATGTGTTGAGCTGGTCTTTCCTGAATCATTCTTGCTTTCAGATCGCATCAGTACTAAAAGGAAGATTAAAGAATGTTCTCCTGACTGTGTAAGTGGATCCATAAACCTCGGCTATTCAAAGTCATCTTTAGCGTGCTGTAACACAGACCAGTGTAACATCCAAGACGCTCCAGGTAATGTACTTTTTACTGACCATATGCAAATGACTTGTCTTTAAGGTTAACACTCATTTTACTTTCAAAGTTCATTCAGGAAATACAATATAGGGTGCAGCTTGTCAGCTGTGAATTGATTGAATGTAGCAGCTAGCAGAGTGTTATTTCATTAGATTTTATATTTTGCACAGAAAATAAAATGATACATGATTTCATCCTGTAGATCCCTCTAATGTCCCCAACGGAAAGAAATGTTACGCTTGTGATGAGAAGAGCTGCTCAAACACATTGAGTTGTTCAGGGAGTGAAGACCGCTGCTTTAAAGCAACAGGTGAGAATCTGGAAAAGAAAAAAAAGTTAATTTATCTATCTTATGTTTGAGCATTTGATACAGATCACATTTACCTATTTCCAGCTTGGATAAAACTTTGTTTTCTTTCTTTTCATCAGGGAGTTACTTAGGGTATTCAGCCGTTGTTAAAGGTTGTGCCACTAAATCTATTTGCGAAGCCTCAGACTTGATTCCTAGTATGAAGGACATCTCATGCTGTGAGGGGAACTGGTGTAACGGTGCTCAGAGTGTCACTCAGAGCTTCCTGTTCCTCTGCTGTTCTCTGCTCTCCTTCATCCTGCTGCACTGAATCCAGCAGCTCTTCACATTCTACAATGAGACACGCTGTACTGAATATAGAGCTTGTGTTTTCTCTGTACAACACATCTTTTGTGTCCTGATATGATTTTTTTTTTTTGTGACATTTAAAAAAAATAAAATACTACATTACCTTGTTTTTTCGGTTATATTTAATACAGCTTATGCTGTAAAAAAGTAAAAAATATATATTACAGAAATAAAAATGTTTTATATGATCATTATGTTCAGAAGAAACATGTATGATAATTATTTAATTATGAAAAAAAATCTCTCTTTTTTTTGTTTTAACAATATTTGGATTTCCACTATCAGGAATACTGTTCAATTCTAGGTCATAAAAGCAATAAGAGAAAAATTTAGATATGTTGAGAAGTAACATTTCGCAAATACGTTTGTCAATTATTTTTCACTCATTATATTTTATGTGTGTAATTAGCATGAAATGTCAAAAGTATAACTATAATACATTATGTGATCCACATTTCACAATTCGATTTCACAACTAATGCTAAACTATAAATGGAACACTTTCACTTGACTCATTACTATAATATTTAAGGTTACATTTTTTCCCCCAAAATATATTTATTGTCATTTGTTTGCAAAGGTTCAAATTAACAACAGAACCCAAACTATCACATTCAATTACTATTTATTTTCAGATATAATAATCAACACTCAAAAATTGTACATGAACATTTAAATTGCACATAAGGTAGGATGGATGAAGGCATAAACTGATCTCCCTAAACGAGTTAACAGAAACGGAATATTATGTCTGCCAAAATACTGAAAGTAATTTGCAATAACAAACTTGATTTTGAATCACTTTGACCCAGAAACACATGAATTTTATTGAATTTATGTAAAAGGTTAGTCTCATTTTTCTAATTCGACTGTGGAGCATATTTAGCAATATACTCCATTCGTACTTTTTTATATAAAACGTAGGAATGAGCTGTTGACTCTTAATCACTTTACTGAGGTAAAAGTAATGCTGTTTTCTTGACATCTTTCAGATATTGTCATGGGAGTAGAATACGAGTGTATTTCTCTGTAAACAATATTCACCTCTGAATTATACACTATTTATTTCTATAAAAAATAATAAAAATATTCGGAAAAACACCTTTTTTATTATTGTTAAATTAAAGGGATAGTTCACCCAAGAATGAAAATTCTGTCATTAATTTACCCTCATGTCGTTCCAAACTCGTAATTGTAACTCGTTGCTTGACCGCTCTTCAGGACTGGATAGCTCTCACCCTCAAAGCAGGAAAAAATTAAACAGTTTATGAAAGATTTAAACCTATGTGACCCCTGGAGAACACTAAATCCAACTAAAAAGGAATATTCATGTTTTTCTTCACTGTCTAAAACCTCTTCACAAATAGATTATTTCTTAATTCCAATTTCTTTACTTTCGAATATAGACAGCTGTATATATGATAGTGCTGTTTTGTCAGATAATTCTCCCACTTCATTATTTTATATAGATTGAAAGCTAACCAAAGGTTCCCCTAGATGGCACCTACATCCTAATTGGCTCCAGAACCCTGACTTCATTAAATTTGTTGGTGAACAAATAGACTTGTATACTTTGCTACAAATACTGATCAGACTTCTGAATTAAACAAAAAATGATTAGCCCTTAAAGCGGAGTATGAGGAACTTTCCACATTAAAAGCTGGAAATAGTATATTGAGATTGAAACAATCTTTTTATGATCAGGGTGAATAACCTATAGCAAAGTGCTAGCCTGGCAGCTTAAGAAATTAATATCAGAAAGAGCCATTAATGAAATCAGGAATGAAATAGGGGAAATCACGACAGATCCAGGTGAGATTAACGACACTTTTGTCTCGTTTTATAAATCTCTGTGTCAATCCAAATTTCCTACAAGCCCCTCTAATCAAAATAACTTTTTACATTGGATATTCCCTTTATTTCTGAAAAGACAAGCTCTGATCTAGATAGGGTACTGGAATTAGAAGTGGTTTCCAATGCTATTTTCTATATAAGGGTTGGTGAAGCAGCGGGTCCGGATGGACTTCCAATTGACATTTATAAGGAATTTAAAGAGAAATTAATATCTCCTTTATTGGATATGTATGTAGAAGCTTTTCAACAGGGTTATCTCCCTCCTTCGTTGGAAAGTGCCCTGATTACACTTATCCTAAAGCCAGGAAAGTCAACTGTGGATTGTGGTTCATAAAGGCCAATTTCACTTTTGAATGCAGATGCCAAAATTATTGCTAAAGCATTGGCAATGAGACTTGAGAGAGTTCTACCTCAACTGATACATATAGATCAAAATGGCTTTGTTAAATATCGTCATGGGTTCAATAATGTTAGGAGGGTACTTAACATAGTGCATGCAAGAGCTGGAGCCCCTGATACGGCCATTCTGTCACTCGATGCCGAAAAGGCATTCAACAGACTCGAATGGCTGTACTTAATGGAAGTGCTTGCACGATTTGGATTTGGTGACTATTTCTGTAGATGGATGGAAATTATTTTAGTTGATTCTTTTGCGGAGGTACTCACTAACAATTTAATCTCGCTATCATTTAAACTTAGTCGTGGTTCTAGGCAAAGCTCAACTCTTTCGCCCTTACTCCTTGTATTAGCTATGGAGCCACTGGCAATAGCAATAAGATCACACCCTACCATTCGTGGTATTTATACAGAAGCTCTAGAACAACGTATTCCCTTATATGCTGATGATACCATCATATTTCTATCAGAGCTTGAAAAATCTATCCCATCCCTCTTAAAGCTTATTGGCCTGTTTGATAATTTTTCTGGATTTAAAGTAAATAAAGATAAGTCTTCAATTGTTGCTTAATGAACAAGAGAGGTTAAATCCAAAGGTGATTCACTTATTTGTAAATGCTCTAAATGGTTTTGATTATCTAGGAATTAAAATAACCCCTAAAATAAGCTTCCTTATTTCAGCTAATTATGAACCTTTGTTAGCTAAAGTATCTGAAGAGATGGCTAGATGGATGACACTACCTCTTTCTTTAATGGGAAGAATAAACGTGATTAAGATTAACATATTACCAAAAGTTTTGTAAGTTTTTCAATCAATACCGCTTCCCCCTCCTCCCACTGTAAAAAGATCACTGTGAAATTTACAGCAACTTGCTGGCAGCAATTGGCAAGTAAGTTGCTGTAATATATTCCACAGTATGCTGACTGTAAGTTTAACTATTAAATACTGTAATTTTTTACAGTAAAAAATCACAGTACCGTAATTGCAATCAGAGTAATAGAATGCATTATTTTTTTATTACAACAATATTATACTACTGTAATGAGCATTACTGCTTTAATTGTGTGTGCTGTAAAAGGAAGACACTCTTTTTGCCACAAAAAGAACATTTATTGACTTTCAAATGTACATAAACTTTCAAAATACATAAAAATGGCAGATTTCAATTTTGTATTTTTCAGTCTGTAAACATTTTTTATTTTGCATAAACCTTAAAAATGTATAGTTTTTAACTATAAAATCTTTTATAAGGTATATGTCAAACATCGCATGACAAACCAGAAAACAGTTCTCATAACTGCCGCTTGTCAGAGAAAGTGTTAACAGCATTATAAAATAACAGCGATGTCTATTGATTTTATTTTGAGGTAAAAAGCTAACTTAGCTAAGTGATTTTGATATCATTTTTCAATATCAGTGAGAAGAAAAATAAAGAACATTTATATATCAATCTTCATATATTACAGACATCAATTAAGCTTATCTTTGGTATCTTTTCTTCAAGGCATTTTAAGTAAAACAGATTTGTATGTAATACTGTAAGTGCATACAGAAGACCTAAATGGGATGCAATGAATCTGGTTTCTGTGATTGGATAGAGCAGCTAAAGAAGTGTTTCATTAGATGTCATTTTCAACCCAGTCTCATAAAAATACGTACCTCTGGGTACTTTTCTGCAACTCCGTTTTTACGTTACTGCACGTTTCTCCGCAGTTTCAAAGAGAAATGTTCACTGAGTGGTGCTAAAACACGGGTTCAATACGTCAACCCTGGCACGTTTTTATTACGTTGATATAGGTACGTATTGCTGTGGTTTTATTCTGTTTCTTCAGGTACGTATTGCGGCGATTCAGAATTCAAATATCCGGGGACTGTCGCTAAAAGTTAATGCTCTATCGTGTTGGAAATATGCCCTACACCAAACCCAACCCTAAACCTACCCGATAGTGTTTACAAATGCAAAATTGATATAAAAACGCATTTGTTGATGCAACCGTGCCATTTTAACTTCCTTATATGCACATTTGAACTGTTTTGTCGAACCGTAGTTACACGGGATTCGAACCAGAGCTCCTCACCTCTCAAGTACGTCTCTACACCAAACCCAACCCTAAACCTACCCGATAGTGTTAACAAATGCAAAACTGATATAAAAACACATTTTTTGATGCAACCGTGCCATTTTAACTTCCTTATATGCATATTTGAACTGTTTTGTCGAACCGTAGTTACACGGGATTCAAACCGGAGCTCCTCGCCTCTCAAGTACATCTCCGTACTCCGTGAGCTACCGAACAAACATATTGTCTACGAAAAGCCATTTATATGAAGCTGTATATGTGCGGTGCTAACATTTAAAAGCATCAGTTTTCAAATCTCCCAGCATATTAAAAATGTTTTGAAGTCACAACATAATACTCTTCAAGTAATTGTGCGAAAATTACGCTTTATTAATCGAAACTCTATAAATCATACTTCTACAAAATAATTTATACAAAATAATTTAAAAGGTGTCGGAGTTTTACTGCCTCTAGTGTTCATTTCTTTTGGAAACTGCAGTGATATGTACTTATTGGTTCGTATTTCGCGTCTCGCGAAAAAGTGCCCCCAGGTACGTTTTTGCCATGAGACCGGGTAGCATATTTTGCATGAAAAATAAAATAAAAGAACACTTGATTTCTTCCTGTAGGTCCCAGCACTAAAACTCCGAATGGAAAGACTTGTTACTATTGTGATGGACAGAATTGTTCAAACACAGTGAACTGTTCAGGGAGTGAAGACCGCTGCATTACAATAACAGGTGAGAATCTGGAAAAGAAAGAAGATTCAATAGATTTTGTTCCACCATTATTAATTTTAAACATATTGCCAGCTTAGACTAACATTTGTTTTCTTTATTTTCATCAGGGAATTTCAGCCAGTCACTGTTTCTAAAAGGCTGTCTCTCTAAATCGATCTGTGATGCCATATCAGTTAGTAGTGTTAATGGCGTCTCATGTTGTGAGGGGAACCTGTGTAACAGCGTTGATAGTATCACACAGAACGTCACCCAGAGCACCACCCTAACGGTGCTCAGAGCGTCACTCAGAGCTTCCTGTTCCTCTGCTGTTCTCTGCTCTCCTTCTTCCTGCTGCACTGAATCCAGCAGCTCTTCACATTCTACATTGAGTCACGCTGTACTAAATATAGAGCTTGTATTTTCTCTGTACTATATTTGCTGTTCTGATGTGATGGACTGAAATTTATATTGGACATTTTATGCTATAAAATATTACATCACCTTGTTTTTGGGTTTAATAAAGTAAATGAAACTGTAATTAAACTGAGATAAATCAACACTGAATTACATTAAGCTGAATACTTACACTGTTATTGATCTAAATGGAATCTTCTGTATAGAGCTGCTTTACTGCTGAGCTCTTATTATTAAATTATTGAATTTTTCATCTGTTTTATCTGTTATTTTCAACTGTTATTTTTCTGTTTCTTACCATGAAGCTGTTTTGAAACAATCTGTGTTGTATAAAGTATAAATAAATGTGACTTGACAAAGCTAGTCATAAAGAAGTCTAAGGAAGATATACAGCAGGGATAGAAAGTAGCCGACGCATAATATGGAGATTTACTTGTAAATAGAAAGATGCATAGCTCTGACTAATTTTAAACTGTAATAATAATAATTTACACTTGGCAGCCCATGAAATGGATCATCTCGCTCATTCAAGGACGTGCATTTATTGCTTGGACGGAGCAAGAACACTTTCTTAAATTCATGTGCAGATTCAGTCGAGTAATAAAGTTCACCCTCTTTAACTTTATGCTGTTGTACTGAATTAACTATTTGTTAAAATAACCACAATATTAACAGCAACACTGAAATACGAGCGCACCGTTTATCTGTCCGTCAGATGCGTGTGTTACTACATAGGCCTATAACAAACACAGCTAATTTTCTTTCAGAATCATCATGGGCTGGTCAAAAGAAAAATAGGTTACTTTTAAGTTTTTACTTACAAATGAAGATAAGGTAAAGGTGCAAATAATATCGATAATATATATTTTATAAAATAATATATATTCTATATATATAGAATAATATAAAAAATATATTAACGAATTTAAGGCTTGACTAGAGCAAGAGAGCAGATTTTTTCCCCCAAATATCTGCACGATTGCAAATGTGATATTGATTTTTCAATAAACAATAATTTGATATTGTGTTACATTTTAGACACAATATTGTCAATATTGTCTGTTTTTCGCCAACGAAAGCAGAACTGTTGTGCGTTTCAACACAGCGGTGTTTCATTACTGAATGAATCCACGGTTTTGAACGAATTGACTGAGCTAATGATTCAGTGAGCCATTTATAAATCCAGTCACTCCCTGCGTTCCATCAAAGTCCCTTTAAAGGTGACATATCATGAAAATCTGACTTTTCCAGGTTTTAAGTGCTATAATCAGGTCCCCGGTGCAGGAAACATGAAAAAGATTAACCCAGTCACTTTGTTTTGGTAAGCCTTTTTCTGCAAGCGTCTGAGAAAATGAGCGCGTCTGATTTCGCTCTCTTGGTGACGTGGCAAAGGGATCTCATTATAATATTACCGCCCCTTAATCTGTAA
>NW_015656002.1:35090-57434 GCF_001515625.1 Sinocyclocheilus rhinocerous | reverse complement strand
CATAACGTCTCGGTTACGTATGGTAACCCTCGTTCCCTGAAGGAGGGAACGGAGACGTCACGTCCCGTCGCCACGGTTGCTGTACCACCGCTGAGCGGCCGGGTTGCCGCCTCGGCTCCTCAGCGAAAACCTGGTATGCATTGCATCTGCTGCCTTATTATACTCACGCTGTGATCAGCGGCAGCTGGATGCAATAATTGCATGCCAATGTGCATTGGCTCGTTTAGTTTACACTCGAAGTAGATTGGTCTATCGAAGCGATATCCCCAATTCGTTGGTCACCGACGTGACATCTCCGTTCCCTCCGTCAGGGAACGAGGGTTACCATACGTAACCGAGACGTTTTATATTTAGAGTAGTATATTATAATAAATAATACAGTATATTTGTGTTTTTGTATGTTGAATCAAAATATTTCTTTCTCTATTAAGTGCTTTTCTGATTTAACACAATAATTACTTTAAACGATCTTTAATAATGATTTTAAATAATCGGCACATGATGTGCTAATTAATTAATCTAATTCTTTGAGATTAATTTGATTAATTAATCAGCACATTGTGTAATTAATTAGATTAAAACATTTTTAAAACATTAAAAATACACAATAAAATCTGGCTAATTTTCACTGTTAACTATTAACTATGACTTTGCCTCAAACTCCTAATTCGCTGCTTATTAATAGTTAGTATAGGGTAGTCATTAAGTTTAGGTATGGGAAAGGATTAAGGGATCTAAAATATGGTCATGCAGAATAACGCATTAATATGTGCTTGAGTGACAATCTTAGCACAACATGAGATCCTCTCAGAACTAGGAATTGTTGTGGCATCACAAATAGATTTAGAGACACAGCCTTTTGCAAGAAGTAACATGGCTCCAAAATTTGCTGATGAAAAGAAAAAAAAGATTAGTCTAAGCTCCACCCAACATTTTTTCTTTATTGAATGTCCTTTGGAAGTAAAATGAGTGTTGAGTAAAGAAGATGCACATGGTCAGTAAGGTACAGTACAATACCTGGAAAATCGTTAGCGTTACAATTGTCAGTGTCACAGCACACAGAAAATGACCTTTCAATGCCAATGTTCATGGATCCACTTGTAACAAATGTACAATTAATACAGATGCTGCATCCATTGCATCCGCCATGTTTTCTCCTTGAAACGGCACCAGCTCAGAAACTCTGAAAATTGTGTTCAGCTAATAAATACAATCTTTCTGACATGACTTGAAAGCACACTGGTGTCTTTTCAAATGAGCTGATGACCTGAATCAGGTGGGATTGATTTAGTTTTTTGTTCTTTTTTCGGGACACATACAAAATGTGCACTGGGGCACCAGAAGGAGGTCTGAGAACCACTGGCTGAACAAAAAGAAATAAAACAATGGATATTTCATGAAATAGAAATTAAGAATGAGGACATCCTTTTTAAGGAATGTGAGTCTTCAGCCAGTATGTGAACAACAATGATATCAGAAAAAGACAATTTATCACAGTAAGTCTGGTCTGCAATGTGAAAAACTGGTTTTAAGAAAGGCCCGGATTTCTAGACACACCAGAACTTATGAACTTTATACACTTTATACATTATTATTTATAACTTTATACATTATCATACACAGCATGAGAGCCAAACACCACTCGTAAATCTGTAGTGTGCAATATACCAGGGGTGTCCAGTTCTGCGCCTGAGGGCCACTGCCTCACAGAGTTGAACTCTAACCCCAATTTAACACACCTCAGCCAGCTAATAAAGGTCTTTATGATGACGGAAAACTTCTGAAACAAGCTCTTTCATGCAATAAATATGCATAATATGGACAAAAGATTGTGAACATCTCCTTCTGATTAATGAGTTTGGTAATTCCATTGACAGCTATTTAATATTTTTAATGATACATCACACCAGATTCCTCAAAAGAACAAAATGACTGTTTGTTCTTTTAAGGAATCTGGTGTGGAAGAACTTGACTGGCCTGCACCAAGCCCAGACCTGAACCTCAATGATGTTGGTTCTGTAACATCTACGAAAAAGTAATAGCAGCAAAGGGAGGACCAACTCTCTAGTTACGCTCATGGCTTTTATTAATTAATTAAAACATCAACAGGGACATACAGGTGCGGTGTTCAGGTGTCCACATTCTTTTGGCCATTTAGCGTATCTTTACCATGACGTCAGCATGAGGAAATGCATGTGCATGTGCATGTGAATATATGTATATATACATACATATATTATATATACATACATATTCAGTAAATGTATGTATTAATGTTTATCTCTTTTCATTAAATATTGATAGAGAAATATAATTTGTGAGGAAGGAGTTTGTTTTGATAAAAAATCAAATACAAGGCAGTTGGAAAGAGCTTAAGCCTCCATTTATAAAACAGCAAAAGTGATATGAAATTTGTAATGTCTGTGGCAGAAATGCAGAAGATGGTCTTTTAAATTAACTTTTAAATTTGAACTAGCACCAACTACACCACGTTATGTACGAGAAGCTGCGAAAGACACAGGCGCAAGTGGAATGTAAAAAAACACAGTGACATTAATTTTTAAGTAAATATAATAGACGATATATTGCGTCACCAAATATTATTGAGGTCATGTACATATATTGCGCGATAAGTCGATATATTGATTATTGCGACAGGCCTATCCACAAATATATGAAGAGCTCCAACAAATGCATGCATTCAGTACACAACATATATGTTTCTTTGTAAGCCTTATTGTAGCAATATGAGCATGAATCACAACTGTTTATTCTTGCAGCATTAAAAACACACAGAAGCAAGTACAAGAAGCATCCTGTTTTTTGTTCTTACTCATACTGACACAACCACAGACACACACATGCTGTACTCACACTCACACCCACATCCAGATCATATTTATATTTCTAATGTGACACGCGCAACACACGGATGCTTCTCTTCTGTTACTCTGAGCTTTCTTTTATCTGCTAATTTAATAAAATGTTCTCTTAAATATAACAGCCTTCTTATGTAACACGTAAAATCAGAAACAGTTCACATTATTTTTCAAGTTGAATTAGTCCTGCTATAAACTGACTAACATACAGGACACAACCTGCCTAAAGTTCCTTAAGGCTTAAAGGTTTTTTAATTTATTTTTTCCCAGGAAACACTAAACGGAAACAAAACCACTACTACAACACTTCCTTAAACACCTGTTTGTCACTATATGCACTCAAAACAGTCCACAAGGTCACTGCATGCAGGTTTGTGTAGCTAATGAGAATCTCTGAAATACTCACACATATACTGAGAGAAGTGTTTTGTTCAAAGTGATCATTTCAATACTTTTCGAGCAGGTAAGCAAATATGATTTGGCATAAAATGTGCTTGTTTAAAGATCGACAGAGCCCCAATGTCAAAGCCAAAGACCAGTGAGGAAGCTGAAGATACGTGCTTATATATACACACCACACTGTAATACATGCAAAATACCGGAGATCTGATGAAATGTAAAATTGATTCAATAGAAAATGATTGACTTTCCGCTTAAATGTTTTTTCCCCCCTCAGACCATATTCTGCTTGTGTCAGATGTCTAGAATCAGTTTCTGCCACATCAGAAAATCCAAAAGGGCACAAAGAATTTCTATTGTTTTGCCACTACAGACATTACAATTTTCATATCACTTGTGCTATTATATAAATGGAGGGTAAAGTCCTCATAACTGCCTTGTATTTGATTTTTAATCAAAATAAGCTTATTTTATCAGGTCCTTCCTCACAAATGATATTGCTTAAACATTTAATGAAAAAATTTTTTTTTTTCAATCTTTACATATTTCAGTATCATTGCGCCCTATCATCAGTGTTGGGAATGTTACTTTGGAAATGTAATAGGTTACAGAATACAAGTTACCCTATTTAAAATGTAATAGTAGTGTAACTTTTTCAATTACTTTATTAAAGTAATGTAACTGATTACTTTTGATTACTTTTCTAAATTTTTAATGAATGTTTTCAACTGTTAATCATTTTCAAACATTTACACCATGCAGGGTTAACCTTACAGTAATGCTCAACACTACTGTCAGACTTTAGATGATATAGTCACTTGAATTAAGATGATAAAATTTGAACACATCCACCACAAAATCAGACTTTAGTATTGCCTTTTATTTTGAGATTGATCTTAAATTCAATCCAGATTTAAAATCATAAAAAATAGTTTACTGATACTGTTTTTGAAATAACTACAGGAAACACTGCATCTAACAATGCTTTGGATTTTTTTTTTTTTAAGTACAGTAGGCCTAACCATGTTTTATTTATTTTATTTTTTTTGGCAAATGGATTACCATTTTTTTTTTATTTTTACTACAAATTCCATGGTTAAACTATGGTTAGTGTAGCCAAAACCATGGTTAATAATTTGTGGTTACCATGGTTAGGCAAAATCATTGTTAATTTCCGTAAGGGTTGTGTTGTTGTCTTCCCTAGCTCCCCCTGAATTGTCCCGGTTCTCCCGATGACCAGTCCGCGCCTGATTTCCAGAGAGACACGCAGAACGTGCAGGGTTCCTATATTGTCTTTTTGCTTTGTAATTAAATTACGTAACGCCGTTACATGTAACTAGTTACTCCCCAACACTGCCTATCATTCACATGCGTTTCCTTGTGCTGACGTCACGGTAAAGATACGTTAAATGGCCAAAAGAATGTGGACACCTGAACACCGCACCTGTATGTTCCTGTTGATGTTTTAATTAATTAATAAAAGCCATGAGCGTAAATAGAGAGTTGGTCCTCCCTTTGCTGCTATTACTATTTTCGTAGATGTTACAGAACCAACATCATTTAGTTTTGGGTCTGGGCATGGTGCAGGCCAGTCAAGTTCTTCCACACCAGATTCCGTAAAAGAACAAACAGTCCTTTTGTTCTTTTGCGGAATCTGGTGTGATGTAACATTAAAAATATTCAATTGCTGTCAATGTAATTATCAAACTCATTAATTAGAAGTAGATCCTTTGGCCATCTTAAGCAGATTTAATGCATCAAAGACCTTTATTAGCTGGTTGAGGTGTGTTAAATTGGGGTTAGAGTTCAACTCTGTGAGGCAGTGGCCCTCACGCGCAGGACTGGGTACCCCCGGTATATTGCACACTACAGATTTACGAGTGGTGTTTGGCTCTAATGCTGTGTATGATAATGTATAGAGTTATAAATAATAATGTATAAAGTGTTTAAAGGCCAATTCACACCGCACAGACAAACACCAACAAACAAGTTGTTCGTTGGATTTAGAATATTATGAAAAATAGCATTCATGTTCACACTTCCCCAACAGACACTGACAAACACTGGTGAAATCAAACCCCGATCAACGCCAACAGGGGCAACACACTGATCAGACAAAACCAAGAAACGTGTTTGCTGGTGTTTGTCTGTGCGGTGTGAATTGGCCTTAAAGTTCATAAGTTCTGGTGTTAAGTCTTTTTTAAACCCAGTTCTTTACATTGCAGACCAGACTCACTGTGATAAATTGTCTTTTTTCTGATTGTTCACAGACACATTCCTTAAAAAGACTAATGTCTTCATTCCCATTTTCTATTTCATGAAATATCCACTTGTTTTATTTCTTTTTGTTAAGCCAGTGGTTCTCAGACCTCTTTCAAGTCATATCAGAAAGATCTTATTTATGAGTTGAACACAAATGGACAATTATGAGTGGGAAAGTTGGGATTTTACTGTTAATTACAATAGAATAACGATTCAATTTACACTTTCGTAATTTGAAGAAAAAACAAAGCACAAACACACTCAATGCGCATTATTCATGATTTAGTTGTAGAGTTAAAAATATCTTGAACGCACCTGACATTGGAATTATGACTTCACAACTCATAATTACAAACTTCCGAAGGAGGACTTGATCACACCACAAGACCTGAAATATGTGTGTCAGACAAAAGAAAAAATTCAAAAAGTGCAGTGCCAGGGGCTCCAGAAACAGGGATGAGAAACACTGTGTTAAATTCATAAACGCAAATAACATTGTAATTTTCTCATTAAAACCCACCCCTTTTTACACGCTATAAAATGAGCACTGCAACATGGCACGTTATTCCATTCAGCTCCTGATCAAAGATGGATCTGCAAATCTCAGTTTGTCTTCTGTTCGTTCTTTTCACTGCAGGTACAAATTGTTTGTTTTCAATGTTATTTGAAACAAAATACAGATTATTGATGTCTCACTCACTCTTTCTCTTTTTTTATTACTAAAGGACACTCTCTCACCTGCTTTCAGTGCAGAGGTTCATCGCCTTCTTGTATTGAAGAAGATGTAGTAACATGCCCTGATCTTAACATGTGCAGAGGTTCATTATCGCTTACAAGAGTTGGTAAGTCTAGTGTGATGGATTGAAATTTACTGTTAAAATTGATTGATGGGGATGCTGCAACATTGTAAATACATATTTAAAAGTGTAGCTATAGGCTTTATGATTACAAGGATAGAATATGCTATATAGATTTATGCTCTGCAGCTGATCTGGTGTTTCCTGTATCATTCATGCTCTTTAGATGGTGGTGTTTCTTTAGTGAGGATTAAAGGATGTGCTGCTGATTGTCCAAAAGGGTCAATGAACATCGGCATTGAAAGGTCAATGTATGAGTGCTGTGACACTGACAACTGTAACCACAATATTGCAGGTATTGTGCTTTACTGACCATGTGCAAATGGTCCTTACACAAATCTTCCTTACACTCCAACACTTATTTTACTTCCAAAGAACATTCAATGAAGAAAAAAAAAAAGAGTGCTTTTTCATTAGATGTTATATTGTTTAAAATAAAAGAATGCTTTCATCCCTCGAGTAGACCCCAGCTTTAATTCCCCCAATGTAAAGATGTGTTACACTTGTGATGGGCAGAACTGCTTAAACAAAATTAACTGTTCAGGTAGTGAAGACCACTGCTTTGAAGCAACAGGTGAGATTTTGGAAAATGAAGAAAGTTCAAATGATTATTTTTGTCTCTTCATCATTTTAAACAGATAATACAGATCATATACCAATGGCCAGCTTACACTAAATCAACCTTTGTTTTCTGTCTTTTCATCAGGGACTTTTGGAGGAAAGTCAGGGGTTTTCAAAGGCTGTGTCTCTAGATCTATTTGTAAAGGCAGATCATCGATTCCTAATACTGAGAGCATGTTATGTTGCGAGGGGGACCTTTGTAATGCTGATAAGAGCGTCACCCCGAGCACCACCCCGAGCACCACTCTGAGCACCACTCCGAGCACCACCCCGAGCTCCGCTTTCACCCAAATTGTCACTCAGAGCCCTACTCAGAACGTCACGGACCGCGGTGCTCAGAGCGTCACTCAGAGCTTCCTGTTCCTCTGCTGTTCTCTGCTCTCCTTCATCCTGCTGCACTGAATCCAGCAGCTCTTCAGATTCTGCAGTTGCAGCAAAGACAAAGTATGATGCACTTTACAAACATATATATCTTGTATTTTCTCTGTACTATCTTTGGTGACATGATGTGTAGAATTGAAAACCATACTGGAAATTTTATGAAAAAAATTATATCACCTTGTTTCTGGATTCATATTTAAAACTTGTCATGCTATTTACAAAGTCCAAAAGATATATTGCATTAATAAAAAATAGTTTGGTGTCACACCATCTTAAGTGGTCCAATGGAGGTTACTTGACCATTTTGAATTTTCCTTATATTTTTTTTTACCTCTAAATAAATTATGTATTAGTATAGCATAGCTACCAGTTTTTTTTTTCCAGTTTACTTGCTTTAACCAGCGGCTGACAATTACAGAAATCTCAATATCTCTGATGAGGATGGTGTCGGAACAAAATCTGATCTCTAGACATTAGAGGTAAATCAACATATGTAAACATTTAGCATATTCTTGTTCAAAAATTGTCTAAATGTAATTGGCAACATCCATCCATCCATCAGACTTGAAACTGAAACTTTTACAGATGCAAGTCTGTGCGACTTTTACACAACTCTGTGTAAAAAGAAAAAAGAAAAGAAAAAGAAATCTGATATTCCATTTGTTACTGTCAGGATTCTGGACTGTCTGCGTAATGTTTTTGCTCCCCATGTGCTCTGCTACCTAGTTTTCCCGTGTGTTTGATTGTTCATTGTTTCCAAGTGTGTCTCCTTATTAGTTTATCCTCCTCACCTGTCTGCCCCTCGTTATCTGCCCCATTTAAGTTCCAGCCTGCCATTCTCCCTGGTCCGGTATTAATATGCAAATGTCGAAGGCTAAAAGGGGTCTCTTAAGCCATAAACCCCAAAGACCATCCATGATTTTACGCAGACGCTACACCCGTGTTGGAAAGATTAAAGACTGTGTTTACTGCGAATTCTCCTGTGTCTCCTCGTTCCTCACTCCTCAGTGTAGTACAACCGTGACAGTTACAGACAACTATAAAATTTGGCGAGCTCGGGCCGATTACTACATGCTATCTGGAATAATAAACTGATATTATATGGTTCATTTATTTTATTACAACAGAAGTAGCCTACCAGACATACATAAGACTAAAGGCCCCAACATAGACGGAGGGTGAACCAACTCCAGAGTAAGGCTAAAAGTAGTCTAAAGTTTAGCCTAATATGTGCATAGCCTATCACAAACCCTTTTAAGGCACATAGGCCTACCAGATATGGGTGCCATATTAAAAATATTTTATGACTGAATTTGTATTTAACATGATCAAAATTTAATAAAAACATTGTACATTGCAGTTTTATTTCCACTGCTATTCAAACATCTGATAAATTATATACAGAAGTCGAATGTAAACATTTACATTATCAAAGAACTTTATCACTGACTTATGTCTAGCGTGAGTTTAAACACTCAAAAAAACTCCTGTTATGATCATTGAAGCTGTGTGAAATGAATATCTTACTTACATTGTACATATATCTGCACTTTATTGTTTATGATGAGATCATTTGCAAGAGTGCAGAATAAAACTTTATATAAAAGGGGTGGTTTGCCCAAGGTGCCATATAAGTTACCGCCACTGTAACGTTTCGACATCACCAGCAGAAATTAATCTGGTTTTTTAATAAATTCGTGTAAACAGTTTTCTTGTGTTGCTGGGTAAGTGGTTTGCATGTTAACCATTAAAACAGCTTATTTTATTAACTTAATAAATTCTTTAGGCATATTTTTCATTGTAAATTCATGAAAACAAATGTAGTTAACAAATCGAACATAAAATATATAATAGATATGCTTCTAACTGTATTAGTTATTTTTGAAGCAATGGTCGTATAAATGTTCATGTATGTTCATATAAAAACACTTTATAGGGGCCAATTCTCACTATGAACTAGTTGCTTATTAGCATGCCTATTATTAATATATTGGCTGTTTATTACTTATAAAGCACATATTCTGCATGAGCATATTCTACACCCCTAATCCGTCCCAATACCTAAACTTAACAACTACCTTACTAACTCTTAACAAGCAGCAAATTAGGAGTTTGAGGCAAAAGTCGTAGTTAATGGTTTGTTAATAGCGAGAATTGGAAGTGTAACAAAAATATAATAGTAACCCAGAAACTATGTAAGCAGCAAATTCCATTATGTTGAAAAAGCTACAGGCCCCCCAAAGCCAAAGACCAACGCCACCCTAATTCATGTTACATTGACAGAAGAGGAATATGTATATGCTAATATATACACCACACCAAAAGCAAAATACAGGAGATCTTTTTAAATACTAAAAGTTCAATTAAATAAACAGAAAATGCTTCACTGACCATTTAAGTGTCCATTATTTTCTGTACAGAAATATTGCTCAAAATCATTCATTTTGCTAAATGTTTGCAGTAGCCCCTCACTGCAGAACACAAGATCCAGGGGGTGTGGCTGGATCCACATCTGGAGGGTGGAGATTGGTAGGTTTAAGGGTGGAGATGGGTGGGTTTCGGGATCAGGGGGTGGAGACGGGTAGGTTTAGGTATATGTAAGGTGGGAGGAGTTGGATCTGATCCAACCACGCCCCCCTGGATCTTGTGTTCTGTAGTGAGGACCATCTCAATGTTTGTGACACCTCTACAGGTGAAGGAGGTAAATGTGATCAATCTGAAAGCGCAACTCAAGGCCACAAGACAGAGCTGCTAGTGTAGGTGCATACAGTCTTTGACTGTGCAACAGTGGCGGCTGGTCAATAGGGGGCGCTGCGGCACCGCCCCCTCCAAGTCAGCCATAAAGAAGCATACTTCAACATGTTAAAAATAAATTAAATATATATTGCAAAATAATAAGGCAATTGCATTATTTAGTCATACTATTCGACTGGCAGTCATATTAGCACCTATTAAAAATCAAAACTCTAGAACGTTTGTTGTGTATGTGCGGGGCGCCGGACAAATGGGTGTCAATCCCTTTTCCACCAGCATGAACTAGCATGGTGCTAGTTCAGAACCAGTGCTATTGCCGGTTCGGAATTGGTTCAACTGGCGAGGCTTCTAAGAAGCGGTTTGCCTTTCCATGGGCGAGAGAGCCACCACAGAGCCAGGTCTGACGTCACTGAATACGTCTCATCTTTCCCAGTAACACTAGTGTGGTCAGTGTTGAAAAACCTTTCTGTGAATGAACACACATCTCCTCAGGACATTGTGTATACCATTACTGTTCTTGTATATTGTCTTTTGAATTGTATACTGTTTTATGTGTGTGTTATGACAGATCACTAGTTAATATAACCCCACCGATACCATGTTTGGTCTCTTTGAATTTGTCTTCTGATGATCTAAACGAGAGTGTATATTATATGTTGGTACATAGGCAATATATTAGTGTTCTAAGAATCTTTAGTAATTTTGCATCAACACCCAATCGAGTTCCATATGCAAATTACCATGCTCTCACACAAAGGGTCATAAAACTCCCCAGTATTTCCAACCTCCCGCTTGGAATTTCAGCCTTTCTCATTGGACAAGCCCATCCTGAGAGGCGTGAATCTTCTCAGACCTTAAAAGGCTCACGCACAGTTCCGCCCATGTTTTCTTCTGCTAAGTCTTCTGCTAAAACCTTCTGATTGCGGCCCGTGTGGAGAGCCTGAGCCGGTGCAGGCGTGCCCGGTGGGCTCCAACACATAGCCAGTCTGTCTGCAGTTCTGTTATACTCTGAGAAGATGAGGATGTGAGCTAGAACGCTTCTGCAACCCCTAAGTTCCTGCCAGGCCTCGGCCTTGACTTTCCACTCACCAAAGATCCTAAGATCTCAGCTGATGTCTCTCTTAGCTCTTTCACTTTCCACTGGAAAGAAACTCCCAATCACCATCGAGTCAGAGGCTTCGGCCTTGTCTTTACATTCACCAAAGATCCTAGGGATGTCTCTCTTAGCTCTTTTTCACTTTCCACTGGGAAGAAACTCCCAATCACCATCGAGTCAGAGCATCTTTGGAGTTCATCACTCTTCAAACCCGGAAGAAGGTAATCGCGACTCCTACACCACCTCCAAACCATCAAGACTTTCATCCGAGACTGCATCCGTGCGCTCGTTTCAGGCCAAGGCAATGCAAGTATCGTACATTTAACTAAACGAAACAGAGGTTTAGTATAAGCTGTAGACCCCGTTCTCAAACGGTGCTGATGGTTTCACTCAGGTAGTTAACTGACTCTTTTCATAGCTTCATTCTCTGTTTTTTCCTGATGCTTAGCTCTTTTTCTCACTTTCCACTGGGAAGAAACTCCCAATCACCATCGAGTCAGAATATCTTTGGAGTTCATCACTCTTCAAACCCGGAAGAACGTGATCGCAAGTCCAAAACCTTGAAACCATCAAGACTTTCATCCGAGACTGCATCCGTATGCTCGTTCCAGGCCAAGGCAATGCAAGTATCGTACATTTAACTAAACGAAACAGAGGTTTAGTATAAGCTGTAGACCCCGTTCTAAAATGGCGCTGATTGTTTTACTCAGGTGGTTAACTGACTCTTTTCATAGCTTCATTCTCTGGTTTTCCTGATGGTTTCATCCATCAAGTCTCATTTGCCCTTTCCCATGTATGAGTGATTGTTTGTTTGTTTGTTAGACTAGTTTGTGTTAGTGTTTAGTTAATAAAACTCTTGTGCACAAATTACATGAGTACATTCTGATTCTGCCTTGCAAATTAATGTTCCTTTTCGATTTTGATCCTTACTACATGCTCTAATGCATTAATACTGTATGAAAGTATTTTCTGTGGCCATGGAAATATCCTTTCCTAGAGATGACATGAACTTACACTGAATGTTCGCTGGACGAACAGATTGGTTGATGGCAATTTAATTCTGCTACAGTTACTACTGGCAGCTGATATAAATAATTGTAATTAATCATAATTAACTGTAATTATTTATATACATTTCCCTTTTGAGCTAATTTGCTACAGAATAATGCAATACAATGGACAGAATTTGAAATCTGAGACTTTGTCTCATATTAAAAGTACCAAAGCACAATGCTTATTGCGATATATTGGATGGGAAGTGCCCTTCAACGTTCCGTCCATTAACTGAAAACAGGCTAGACTAATCGATTCTTGGGATTTAAGAATCGATATCGTTCCGTAAAAATGATAATCGATTAATATCGAGATATCGATATTTTTTACCCAGCCCTAGTTGCCACGGGTTGTTTTTTATGTCCGTGGGTTGAAGCGACTCCAATAACATGATATTTATCCCCTGGAACCCTGAGCGCGATAGCACCAAACACAACAGGCTTGTTTGAGATGCATCGGTGCCATGCAGATCGATCGGCACACAACACCAAAGCACAGCGAAAGCGATCCAAAAGCATAAATTGTCATCTGCTTTCCAATCACTCCCACGGCACACCAACCGGTCCACGTAGCGCCGATGCAGCCCAAACAAGCCTAAACACACAATTAACAATGGTGGATATTGCATTGCTATTGATGTTCATGGCTTTGCGAATCTACATCGGCATCCAAACACTGTGAATTCAATGTGTTCGTGTTTAGCTGCTATTTCAAAAATGGCGGTCAAAAGTTTCTTTTTGTCTTGTTGGTCATGGTAACCCCGCCCCCAGCCCCTGACTCAAGCGGTTCTTACTTCTAGACCAGCAATGTTTTGATGCTACATATGAACCACTTTTCCTGGTTCGGAGCTGGTGCTTTGGGTGTCGAAAGACAAAGAACCGATTTGAAACTATAGGCTCTGGCTCCGAACCAGTAGTGATGGGTCGTTCTTGAACGATTCGTTCTTTTTGAATGAATCTTTAATATGACTCGGGAACGACGAGTTGTCTCAGCTAGGGATTCGTTCATTTCGTGTTGACCACGCATGCACAACATCCAATAGGTTCTGTACAGGAAACAGAAATGATTAGTTCACCTCTTGAGTCCTCGGGTTCGAGTCGTTCGTTCATCACGTGACAGCCCCATATAGGCTAGAGGCTATGCAGTCTGTACCGGAAAGAGAAATGATTAGTTCATCTCCCGACTCTTCGGATCCGAGTCGTTCGTTCTTTTGTCAAGTGACGTTAGAGCAGCAATGGATACAGAAATTACTAGTAACTCCCAACTGTATTGTATCTAACTAATGTGGTTATTATATTTTATTGGAATATCAGTTATCTGTATAAATTATAATACACTATTATGACAAGGTAATGTTTAATTTACTATATTATATATATTTATTACATTTTATATTATCATCTCACACATGGATTGGCATTTTCTATAATGTATTTCTATAATAAAAATACATATCTGATATGACTTAATATATAATTAGCATCAAACAAACAATATAATTCTTATTCTCAAGGATTAATATTAAAATATCTAAAAACCACTAGAACGGTATTATATATTTTGCTGACTTGTGTACTTTATCCCAAATGTTTCGAAGAATGTTTAAATCCAGAGAAATAAGCAATTTTAACTAGTGACACGGACCGTGTCCATAGTGTCATTGTGTCGCCTGCCAATGACGTCATACACCCTTGATTTCCGGTTTTGTTTTGTAGAAAACATGGAAAGACGCTTTAATATGTTATGCATTTTATTAGACCGGTGACGACCGCACAGAGTAGCATTATAACAGAACTTTCAAATGTATGTAGTATGATAAAACAGCGCTGCTTTACCCCGAAAGGAGCGGAAGCGGTAAACTGTGGCATAATAAAAGCTCCGCTGCTTTCGAGCCGTGTGTCATGCTCGTTCAGCGGCTTTCCACCTCACTCTGCTTCATTCTACTACCTTAATAAATCTTTAATACATTAGCCCATCCATGAACATGATTTCTGCCCCAGTCCCGTCGGATTGCATCGGCTGTGGGGATGAAGACCACAACTCCCATGATTCCCCACTCAGCCACCGCGTCATCAAGCTACGCCTTTGTTTCTTTGTTTGTTTTGAATACGCGCCCTCTAGCGGCGAAAACTTACATACTGTGCCTTTAAAGAGTAAACGGAAAAAAAGAAAAATTATTGCACAACCATCAATTAGGTGGTGATATGCACTAAGCACGTAAATGATAATTGAACAAAAGAAGAAAGAAACAGCATGGCGCGCTTTTTCTTAGCGTCCGTTACCAAAGTGACTCGTCGATTCGTCTGTTGAGAATGTCTTGAGTCTTAATCGTATGAGTAAAATGAGTAAAAACTCAGGAGATGAATAATCATTTCTCTTTCCTGCAAAGACTGCATAGCTTTACCTTAAGGGGATGTGACTTGACTAAAGAAAAAACGAGCCGAAGACTTGGGAGGTGAGGTGAACTAACAGACTGCACAGCCAGCTAAGCAATGAATTAATCATTTCTGTTGGTCTTGGTTGCATTATAGTTTATATAATGTGATCAATGTTTGAGTAAATAGATGTGTTAGGGAATTTAGATATTAACACGTAACATTTTAATTATATTCTGCTGAAATGAACGAAATGACTTGAAAAAGGATTCGTTCATTTTGCTGAACGAGATTCAAAGATCCGAGTCACTAAAATGATCCGAACTTCCCATTACTACGAACCAGCACTCAAACTGCCTTGGTGGATAAGGGGTAGGTCCAGAAACTTTTCAAACACATGTGACTTGAGGCTGATTGGCTTGTTTTGTCCTCGGGGCGCAGACCCTCCCACTTTTGATTTTAGCGAATCAGTATCGTTTTTATGTATTTTGGTCTCATGTGATTGGATATCTCTTCCGAAATTAAAGTAAATTAGATTTTATCTTTACAAAAAACCCTTTAAAGGCACAATATGTTTATAAAACATATTGAAAAAAATGTTTATTTAAATGTAGCTAAAATAAATTGATTGCAACCACTTATCTTAAAACATTTTTAGTAAATTCAATGAATCATTGTTTTCAGTATAGTTACTAGTTAAGTTACTAGTTAATATATTATTATTCACTTATAAATAATTGAAATGTCAACATTGTACTATTATCGCACAGCGTTATAAATACTCCATGTGTGTCAGAGAAGACATCTGTCTACACCCTCACGAGTCAGCCCTTACACTGCAGTACACACTACAAAGTATTCAAAGTTGGTTGTGTAAACGCATGAATAAATAATTTACAAAGCTTTCTGCATCCCCTATTCTAAAGTGTAAACTACTCATCAGTTGTAAATGTTTTACAAACCTGCCGGTTACAGGTTGTGTGTGTGTACACACTGGGGTGAAAGACACACATGGAGTATTTTTAACGCTGTGAGATAATAGTCCAATGTTGACATTTCAATGATTTATAAGTGATTAATAATATATTAACTAGTAACTTATTAAACATTTACTAAGAATCTGTTTGATTATTTCATGATATGCTATTTTTTAAGATAACTTGTGACAGATTGTTAAATCGTTAGCATATTACTTAATCATTTGTGAACGTACATGTTTTGTAAATGATTAGTGGGGGAAGGGTCCATAGACCCTCATAGTTGTTTTGTTGATTGAGGGGTGTTACAGAGTATTTGTTAAATATAACTAAGAAAATCGTGTGTCTGATTGGTCCAGACGCTACAGCATATTACTTAATAATCATTTGTGAATGTATAGTCATGTTTTGTAAATGATTAGTTAATCATCATGTAATCACTTGTAAATTATTTATAACTTAATCTACAAAACATAGATAAAAATATGAACAAATCACTTATTAATCATATCACACATAGTTATGTTTTGTAAATGATTAGTTCATAATTAACTAATCACTTATAAATGCCCTACAACTGAACGTTATTATAAAGTGTTACCGCTAATGATTTATTAACGTAGTAGTATGAAGCAGAGTGAGGTGGAAAGCCGCCGAAGCGAAACGAGGCCGCTGAACGAGCGTGACACACGGCTCGAAAGCAGCGGAGCTTTTATTATGCCACAGTCGACCGCTTCCGCTCCTTCTGGTCGTGCGTATGTGGGGTAAAGCAGCGCTGTTTTATCATACTAGATACATTTGAAAGTTCTGTTATAATGCTACTCTGTGCGGTCGTCACCTGTCTAATAAAATGCATAACATATTAAAGCGTCTTTCCATGTTTTCTACAAAACAAAACCGGAAATCGAGGGTGTATGACATCATTGGCAGGCGACACAATGACACTATGGACACGGTCCGTGTCACTAGTTAAAATAGCTTATTTCTCTGGATTTAAACATTCTTCGAAACATTTTGGATAATGGAAGTACACAAGTCAGCAAAATATATAACACTGTTCTAGTGGTTTTTGGATATTTTAATTAAACAAATCTTACATATTGTGCCTTTAATGAGGCATTCAAATGACGGGGGAAAAATAAAATAAAAACAAAGGACAATATAATTTACTCCACAAATCTAAAAACATGAACATGTCCACAAATCCATCATCAACAAAGACACAAAAAAACTATTTATAAAATGTTTTAAAACCCTCTTTGGAACAAAATGTTTGAATAAAGTTTAAAAGTGCATTTAGCATCATTTATCAGCAGGTGGCAGCAGATGATCGTTTGTACTCTAGAAAAAAACAACACCTTTGCATTTGTTGACATCGAACACTTACTGGTTCCCTTTGTGCTGTATTAATATGGATTTTTTTTTTTTATTGTATTAATACTGTAAAATTATTATTATTAATTATTTTTACAGGATGAGAAATACGGGAAAAAAACGTTTCTCAGATGTGAGAAAATTGCTCAGAGAGAATTGGTTTAATTTGAATATGGCAATTTACATTAGTTTTTCCATTTGACTTTCTACTGTTTTGACAAGCTAGTGGTACATATTCTAAACTCTTATTACTTATCACACAACATATCATAGCCTACACATCATAGCCTACACATTTTTTTCAACCATTTCGGCATTTTCTCTATAAATTTTCAACATACACTGAACAAAATTATAAACGCAACACTTTTGTTTTTGCCCCCATTTTTCATGAGCTGAACTCAAAGATCTAAGACTTTTTCTATGTACACAAAAGGCCTATTTCTCTCAAATAGTGTTCACAAATCTGTCTAAATCTGTGTTAGTGAGCACTTCTCCTTTGCCGAGATAATCCATCCACCTCACAGGTGTGGCATATCAAGATGCTGATTAGACAGCATGATTATTGCACAGGTGTGCCTTAGGCTGGCCACAATAAAAGGCCACTCTAAAATGTGCAGAGTTGCGTATGAGTGAACCCATGAACCACTTCTGGTTGCCCAGTTTATCATGTGACATGAAAAACCACGAAATTGTACTATAAAAAATAAAGAATTCAGGGCCAGATGTTGTGGGTTAAACAAAAGATAACTTCCATTTAACACAGATGGCTATACAGTTTAAAAAATGTGTAAAGACATTCAGTACTTTCAACCTATCACGTCCTACCTTAAAAATAACAAAATGAGCTTATGGTAGATTTAAATCCACCTCCTTCTCCTGACTGATAACACTACTCTTGCCTGCTGGTTTTTATAGACAGCTCTAACGAAAACACTTTTTCGATTAATTAATCAATTAATTAAATAATTACATAAATCAATTAATTCATTAAATAATGAATTTAGTTCATTGTGTGTTAAGGGTTTGATTATACTTAAATAAAACACATAACACAAGCACTAATATTTAATAATATTTAAGTGTTATTATTTATTTAAAAAAAATTGTATTTCTAAAAAAAAAAAAAAACATTTCCATTTGTTTTGTAAGTTTGGTCTGAGTTCTTGATGCTTTTACAACGTTTTCACCAGCAGGTGTCGCCAGCATGTGCTGTTTCAAGTGATTCGAAACATCGAATCATTTTTCAAAGTAATTGATTCAATGCTTCGAACAGCTTTGTTTCTCCCGTCACTAATTGTGACAGTGTGGAGTTTCACAGAAACAGAAAATAGTGTAGTTCCGCGTAGCAAATTAAGGTGGAGAGCTGTCATGAGTTTACTGCTTATGGCTTAATGCAATTTTCAGTTCTGAATGCAAACCAACAGTTGGACTTTTTGTAGCAGAAAACAATACACAGTAATGTTTTATTTACTCATTACATCTATCTCACAATTTTATTTATTAAATGAATATACATATTGATAACCAACCAACAGTGCAAAAAAAGCCTAATTACATTTTGTACTGAAATAGTTTGTTCATATTTGTTTTAAAAACATCATCAAGACAACGGTTTGTATACAACTCCATTTCCACCAATAAGTATATATATATATATATAGGCCTATAGAATAGAATAGAACTTGAACCTTTATTTAGAAAAGCTCTCCAGTGTTCTCACTGACCAACTCTAATTTGTATTTTGTAAATATAAATACATTTTGATTTTGATGGGTGCAAAACACTCCAAAAAGCAAAACATTCTTTAACATATACTTTTTATTAAAGTTTCTGTTGTTTTTTTAGTGGGTGGGTGGGGGGTGATACCATCGTAACAGTCATTGACTGCAAGATGGGTGTGCAGATGAACAGCGTGGGTTAGAGTGTTGAAAGAACATACTGGACTTATCATTTGTGTTTTTTGTTTATTACATTTTATTTGCTTTCATTAATAAACATCAATGAACATTCGCAACAGGACTGCATCTTATTCCTGCGAGTCAAGTCGGAACAGCATCTCCGCAAAACAAAACAAGAGTTTTACCGGTCTTATTCTCCTCTTGAGATCTTATCAAATATTTAAGAGCTAAACCGAAACCTAATTCACTGTTTGCGTAGGATTGAACATTTCCGAGGAAAGGAAACTTATGGTTCTGTTGGAACATGATATTTCATGTCCCACCAAGTGTGTGTGGGTGCAGGTTATGCTAATGAACCACACCTGTAATACTTTAACGGATATTTTGTTGTAACAAAACCATATATATATATATGTGAAAAGATCATAGAAACTAATATTGGCCAAGTTTTTCCATTAACATTCATCCTCACCACTGAATGGAGGTAATACCTAAATCATTCTACAAAGTATAAGAAAGACTTTCTTTCTTCTGCAGAACATAAAAGATGCTTTAAAGAATGTTGGGGCCCAAACAACATTGAACCTATACTGGCTTTCATTTTATGGACAACTAAAAAAAAATACACACACACATGCAAAACATAGAGACACTTTTCAAAATATCTTCTCTTGTGCTCCACAAAGGATAAGTCAAACAGGTTTGGAAAAAACATGAGGATGAGCAACTGATAACAGAATGTTCATTGTGGGGTGAACTATCCCTTTAAGAAGGTTGGTTTGAGCAGATTTATACATTCCTTGTATTCCTTATTAAAATTGCCTTTTTCATTAACTCCCGTGTAAATTATGCAAGCTGAGGTTTCTCTTTCTAGTAACCTATACTTGTTTCAACTTTCATTTGCTCATAAAGACCCTCCCCTTTAAAAAGCTATAAAAAGAGCATTGAAACAGACGTTATTTCATTCAGCTCCTGATCAAAGATGGATCTGCAAATCTCAGTTTTTCTTCTGTTCGTACTCTTCACTGCAGGTACAAAGACTAATAATATGTGTAATGTTATTGAGTACAAACGCAGATTATTGATGTCTCTCTGTTTTATTACTAAAGGACACTCTTTCAGCTGTTATGAGTGTATGGGTCTGACGGGTTCTTGTGCGGATCAAAAAGTAAAAACATGTCCCAGTGGAACTTCTAAGTGCATGAGTTTAACAACAGCTGTACAAGCTGGTAAGTCCAATATGATGGATTGAAATTCACTGTTATATTTGACCGATGGAGATGCTGGTGTTTTTTACTGGTGCTGCTTCACTGGAAATGTAACTTCTCACAGAACTGCTAATTTCATAACAGAATTTATGATTGTAATAATCACAGAATACTCTGTTTAGATTTCTGCGGTTTAATTTGTTTTTCTCCGATTGTTATGCTAACAATATAATTTGTATTAAAATTGAATCAATATTTGAAATAAGAAAATGCTACATTTTGACATTTATAAATATATTTTCTGTCAAAATAATGTTGAACTGGTCTTTCCTGAATCACTCTTGTTTTCAGGTGGCATTAGTGCTAAAGTGAAGGTTAAAGATTGTGCTGCTGACTGTGCAAGTGGATCTATGAACATCGGCATTGGAAAGACATCTTTAGCGTGCTGTAACACAGACCAGTGTAACGTCCAAGACGCTCCAGGTATTGTGTGATTTACTGACCATATGCA
Organism: Sinocyclocheilus rhinocerous; assembly: GCF_001515625.1. Classification (NCBI taxonomy): domain Eukaryota; kingdom Metazoa; phylum Chordata; class Actinopteri; order Cypriniformes; family Cyprinidae; genus Sinocyclocheilus; species Sinocyclocheilus rhinocerous. The sequence goes on along the minus strand of NW_015656002.1, from coordinate 36,786 downwards.
AATGATTATCTTTAAGGTCAACACTAATTTTTCTTCCAAAGGACATTCAGTCAGGAAATACAATGCAGGGTGCAGCTTGTCAGCTGTGAATTGATTGAATGGAGCAGTTAACAGAGTGTTATTTCATTAGATTTTATATTTTGCACAGAAAATAAAATAATACATGTTTTCGTCCTGTAGACCCCTCTAATGTCCCCAATGGAAAGACGTGTTACTATTGTGATGGACAGAGCTGCTTAAACACAGTGAGCTGTTCAGGGAGTGAAGACCGCTGCTTTAAAGCAACAGGTGAGAATCTGGAAAAGAAAGAAGTCATGATTTTTATTGCTCTTATGATTGAGCATTTGATACAGATCACATTTACTCATTTCCAGCTTAGACTAACCTGTGTTTTCTTTCTTTTCATCAGGGAGTTCTGGAGGCCAGTCAGTGGTTGTAAAAGGCTGTCTATCTAAATCTAGTTGTGATGCTGCAACATCAGTTGGTGATGTTCAGGGTGCCTCGTGCTGTGAGGGGAACCTGTGTAACGGTGCTCAGAGTGTCACTCAGAGCTTCCTGTTCCTCTGCTGTTCTCTGCTCTCCTTCATCCTGCTGCACTGAATCCAGCAGCTCTACACATTCTACAATGAGACACGCTGTACTGAATATAGAGCTGATATTTTCTCTGTACAACACATCTTTTGTGTCCTGATATGATTTATTTTTTTTGCTGTGACATTCTGATGTGACATTTCTTTAAATAAAATACTACATTACCTTGTTTCTGTGGTTATATTTAATATAGCTTGTCATGCTGTAAAAAAGTCATAAATATATATTACAGAAATAAAAATGTTTTATATGACCATTATGTTCAGAAGAAACATGTATGATAATTATTTCATTATGCAAACAAGAATATTTTTTTCTTTCTTTATTTTTTTTTAGTTTTAACAATATTTGGATTCCCACGATCAGGAATCCTGTTCAATTATAGGTCATGAAAGCAATAATTGAGATATTGATTAACTAGATATTGTGTAACTATAGCATGAAAAGTCAGAAGTATAATTGTAATACATCATGCGATCCACATTTCACAATTCGATTTCACAACTAATGCCGTAAACTATACATGAAACCTTCTCACGTGACTCATTACTATAATATTAATATATATTTATTGCCATTTGTCTGTAAAGGTTAAAATTAACAACAGAGCCCAAACTATCACATTCAATTGCTATTTATTTTCAGATATAATAATCAACACTCAAACAAAAATTGTACATGAACATTTAAATTGCACATAAGGCAGGTTGGATGAAGGCATGAACTGATCTCCCTAAACGAGAAAAGCTGAAAATGTCTGCCAAAATACTGAAAGTAATTCACAACAATGAACTTGATGATATCAAGACAGACATTAATTTTACTGAATTCATGAAAAAAAGTTTGTCTGTTTTTTAAATTAGATTTAAATATACTGTGGAGCATATATTTAGCAATATATTCCATTCTAGAGTACTTTTTTATAACAAACGAGCTGTTGACTCTGAATCACTTTACTGAGGTAAAACTAACACTGTTTTATTGACATCTTTCAGAGATTGTCATGGGAGTAGAATACGAGCATATTTTCATAACTCTTTGAACAATATTCATCTCTGAATTATGCACTATTTCTATAAATTATATATATATATATATATATATA
>NW_015656002.1:28814-34709 GCF_001515625.1 Sinocyclocheilus rhinocerous | reverse complement strand
TACAGCGAGAATAAAAGTTACGCTTTCTTTCTTTGCGTGAACATTTGGGCGGCGTTATGCAAATCTTCCCACATCGTGATGTAGACATGTGGGGGCGTGTTAGAACGAGCCGTTTTAGGTAGGAGTGGCTGACTCTTAACTTTTATAAAGAATATCTCTTTGGATTTGAGACTTTAGTCTTTGCAACTTTACAGATCTTCTTTATGCACCAAGAGCTTGTAACACTCCAAAGAGAAAGATTGAAAAATTTAAATCGCATCATATGACCCCTTTAACCTAAATCACAGCAGCGTCCATCTGTGAAGGATGTAGGCTGTCCAACATGCACAACTGTTAGCCAATCATAGCAGTGGGCGTTTACTTCCAAGTCTACAATCCGCCACGCCTATATTCAAACAGAGCATTCTGATGAGGGGGGTTAAAAACAGGACAGAAAATAACCTATTACCTCTAAATTATGAAGTTCTTGATGTAAAAATCTTGATGAAATTATAAGTGGACCTCAGAGAACAGTACCAAATAAAAAACAGAGGAAGTTCATGACACCTTTAAATATATTGGAGCAAACATTTAGCAATATACTCCATTCTAGAGTATTTTTTATAACTAACAAATGAGCTGTTGACTCTGAATCAATTTACAGAGGAAACAGTAATGCTGTTTTAATGGCATCTTTAAGCTATTGTCGTGGGAGTAGAATACGAGTTTCATAACTATTTGAACAATATTCACATCTAAATTATACACTATTTCTATTTTTTTTTTTTTTTTTTGTGAAAAAACACATTTTATATTATTTTTAAATGAATGCTATAAGTTAAGAATTGGGCATTTAAAGCAAAGGCATTTAAAGAGTAAGTTCACCCAAAAATGTAAATTCTGTTATTAATTACTCGCCCTCATGTTGTTCCTGAGTCTGTGTTCCAAACCCATAAGACCTTCGTTCATCTTCGAAACACAAATTAGGGCAAATTAAGCCTATTTTTGATGAAATCCGAGAGCTTTCTGACCCTGCATTGACAGCAATGCAGCATATTCAAGGCCCAGAAAGGTAGTAATGATATTGTTAAAACAGTCCATGTGACATCAGTGGTTCAACCATAATTTTCTGAAGCTACGAGAATACTTTTTGTGTGCAAAGAAAACAAAAATAATTGATACTACAATTTCTTCTCTTTTGTGTCAGATTTATGAATGGCAGTGACCTGATGCAAGTGACGCTGGTTGGTCAAATGATAATGACAACATGGCGAATGTAGTACATCCAGGTTACACTCATACACCACACATTACTTATTCAAAAAAGTACCTACTCAAAAGAGAATGCGATTTCGGACGCAGCCGAAGTGTTAAAAATCCACAAACATGGCAGATTTGTGAGACAGACGGTTGAGTGGTTTAGTGGTTTAAAGGTGTTTAAGTGAATAATAATCACTAAACCTGATGAAAAAAAATATTTATTTAATATTATCCTTTTTATATTTAATCTGTAACAATAATGTGACCTTTAATAAAGATAAGTTGGTCATTAACTTTTAAATGGATCATTTTTCAAACACATGAGGAAAGTTCTCAGCATGAAGGACACGTGATTGGCAGATCAACACGCCACTTTTTCTCCAATATGGTATGAAGTTTGTAATACAAAAACAGCAAAACTTCTGCTTCTGCTTCTTATTTTTTAGTCACCTCTCAGTGCAGGTGCTGTCACGGCTGGGTACTAAAAGAGAATAAAACTAAAAAGAGGTGTGTAACATAATCGGTAACTATAAGAAATGGGAACAAAGGAAACAAGGAACAACAACGAAGTGTAAACTAAAACCAGAATGGAACGTGAGAGCTGCCAACACGTTTTTTGTACTGTGTTTGCACCTGTACTGAGAGAAAGTGAATGAAATGAAAATGAAACCGAACAGAGGGCGGCCGAAGTGTGGCCGCAGTGCATGTTTGTTTTGGTCTGAGATGCGGCGTGTGCGACATGGTTGAAAAATCGTATATAGCCCCTTTAAAATTTTTACAGATGAGCAAAGAGAATGGAATATAATCTTGGCCTGGTTTCTCAATAACGTGATTCTAGAATAACACATGTTCAAAAGGAAATAATTAGTTTAGCAAGCTTTTTAGCTTTTCGCTGCAGGTACAAAGACAAATAGTGTTTGTAATGTTACTGGGTACAAATCTGGTACATTTGGTTACTGGGTACATTCATGTCTCTTTCTCACACTGTCTATAAATTGCATATAATTTGCGGGCATCAGGGAGCCTCTATCAATATATGGGAGACTCCCTTATCCTCTGGGAGAGGTGGGATGTCTGGCTCAGCCCTATAAAAGACCATCTGAGCAGACATTTCTGCTGCACTGTTTTCCATTTGGAATTGTTGCTAAATGAAACAGTCATTTCAAACTGCATTTAGCATCATTTATCAGCAGATGATTTGATGAGGATGAAAAATATAAAAAAATAAAATAAAAAAAAAACACTGCTCTTTTCTTTTTTCGTATAGTCTCATGCATGAGATATGAGGGAGACAAGATCTGACATGTTCTAGGTAATCAAAGCCTCAGTTTTTGTCTTTCACAACTTTTTTTTCACAACATCAAGTCTGATTCTTCATGATTTCAGAGCAGAAGTAAACTTCTAGTTCTGCAAAACACAATAAGTTATTCTGAAGATTGTTGGGGCCCAAACAACACTAAACACCATTGGCTTTTATTTTATAGTTGAAAATAAATAAAACACAAACAAAGAGTCATTTTTCAAAATATCTCCTGTGTTCCACAGAAGAAAGCAAGTTAAAGTTAAAGACCCTCCCACTTTGTTAAGCTATAAAATGAGCGCTGAAACAGGCACGTTATTTCATTCACCTCCTGATCAAAGATGGATCTGCAAATCTCAGTTTTTCTTCTGTTCGTTCTTTTCACTGCAGGTACAAAGACAAATAGTGTTTGTAATGTTATTGAGTACAAAGGTCTGATTCTAAATTTCATAGCGCAACATGACCAGACAGAAGTGTAAACATCAGAAGGATCTTGAAAGTTTCCAAACTCTCCCACATCATAATGCAATTTAGTGGTCATAAAACAAGAAACAGATAGAAAAAGGAAAGCAAAAGCACTTGTCAATTTGAAGGAAAATGTGTACATTACTGTATAAGAAAATGAGACGTGAAACAACATTTGTTTTCATGAGAACATGCATATTCCAAGTCATAACATGACAAACTTTAAATGTGCATTTCTAAAAAGTAGTAAAAGGCTCAAAAGACTCTAAAGCTCTTTTTTTTTTTTTAACTACTTTTTATGAAAGAGCTTGCTGTGGAGCCCATGAACACATCATGAACATTGGTGGGAGCAGCTGTTCTTCGCAAGTTTTTGCAGAGCCTCAGTGGTGTATTTTGTGCACTTGAGGTAGTGGATGTTCACTACATACAGACCCATTAGGAGTCCAAATGCCTTGGGGACATCGGAGATGTCAGTGATGACAGGATGTCCAAATGAGAGCAATGTTGGTTATTCCTTGGGAAGCATATCACACTGCTGCTCCTCAGTTACAATCAGAATGCCCTCGTCAATTTCTTTCACAACATCCTCAATTTCACTGGATGGCTGGGAAAACACAAAATATTACATAACTTATTAACTTTATAACAACTGAACACACATATGTACACTATTAAAGTTGTGTGTTTTGTTAAAAGGACAGCTACCAATAAATGAAAATTGTCATTCACCCTCAAGTTGTATAAATTTCTGTTATGCTGAACACAAAGGAAAATATTTTGAAAAATGTTTGTAACCAAACATGAAAGTCAAAATTCAATGGTGCTCCTCAACTGTTTTGGTTACAAACATTCAAAATAACTTCCTGTATTAAACTGTTAAAAGCTTGTACAAATTTCTTTGTTCTGCTGAACACAAAGACTTTAAAATTCCAATGGGAAAATACACCTCCGGAACCAACTAGCCTAAAAAAGGGGGAAAATTTTGCATGTTATTTTCTTTACCGGTATTCTACATGATTTCTGAATGTCATAAAATGTGACAGACCAATGCAACATATTAATTTTTTCCCTTAATCCAATTTTGCCTGCTTGCAATTCAGTCTAATCTGTCCCATCATTTTAATAATGATCTGAAAATATCTTGGTGTAAAGAGATATTCCTTTTAAATAACAATCTGTTGCACTGCACGTTCCAGAGTAAAGCATGACCCTTAAAGGGTTAGTTAACCCAAAAATGCATGTTTTACTCACCCTCATGGCATCGTAGGTGTGTATGACTTTCTTCTTCCAGACGAATCCAATCGGATTATATAAAAAATTATCCTTGTTCTTCAAAGCTTTATAATGGCAGTAGGCGTTTTTTTTTTAAACAGTCCAAAAGTACTCAAATAAAGCACATCCATCCATAATAAAAAGGTCCTCACACGGCTCCGGGGGGTGAATAAAGGCCTCCTGTAGCGAATCCATGCGTTTTTGTAAGAAAAATATTCATATTTAAAACGTTATAAACACTTTTCTCTCACTTCCGTGAGAGCCGTTCAGGGTGGATGACGTAGGACATAGGAGTCATGCATGCACCGGTGATTAGTGACGAACATGGAAGTGTGGAGGAGAGACAGCAAAACAAAACGCCGGTCACGAATTAGAAGCACAAAATGAGGATTTGTAAAGAAAAATGTCGGAGGATTTCGATATAAGCGATATAAGTGGCTTGCACATATGATAGTCAGCGGAAGTGAGAAAAAAGTGTTTATAACGTTTTAAATATGGATATTTTTCTTACAAAAATGCATCGATTTGCAATAGGAGGCCATTTTTTAACCCCCTGGAGCCGTGTGAGGCACGTTTTATGGATGATGGATGCCCTTTATTTGACTACTTTTGGACTGTTGAAAAAAAAACACCTACCTACTGCCATTAAACAGCTTGGAAGAGCCAGGACCATTTTTAATTTAACTCAGATTGGATTCGTCTGAAAGAAGAAAGTCATATACACCTAGGATGCCTTGAGGGTGAGTAAAACATGGGCTAATTTTCATTTTTGGGTGAACTAACCCTTTAAGCAAAGTTGCTAATGGCCAATATGCCAGCACTGCTATGAGCCTGAACATTTTCAGGATTCACAACAGCATTCAGCAAAATAATGAAAAATGGCGATGGACATAAATAGGGTTTCTGCTGGTTTTATTAAGATAAATTCAAGCCTTTATAAAGACCTTTTAAATACCAATTATAGAAAATTCAAGGAATAAACTGAAGGGAAAATAATACTTCAAATTATGTTCTCTAAATTTTGAAGCTGTTTTTCAATGCAAATATCTAAATTTCCTTAAAGGGTTCACCCAAAAAAAAGAAAAAAAGAAAACTGTCATTTACTAAACCTCAAGTTGTTCTAAACCTGGATGAGTTTCTTTCTGTGACAAGTCCCAGATAGTCTAACACAGTACACAACCCCACAACGTGTTACAACCCCAGATCACCAAGATTTCTTCTTCTATTACCTGGACCACATCACTGCAGATTGATGGTGCTCAGTTTAGTCACCCACAACTGTAATTCCAACAGCAGAGGTGGACAAAGTACACAACTCCATTACTTAAGTGAAAGTACTGATACTGCTGGTCAAATATTATTCCATTACAAGTAAAAGTTGCAAAGACAGATTTTTACTTAAGTAAAAGTACAGAAGTACTTGCTTTTAAAAGTACTTAAGTACCAAAAGTAAATTTCCTTATTTATGTCAATGCACTGTTTTATTATTGTTGTATGTAATACTTGCAATACCTCTGAAGCAACTTACAATACATTACACCTACTGAATACACTGACTAGCTTGTAGTATCTTTGGAATAAAGAGCTTTTAGAACGTTAAAAACCTATGGGGAAAAAAC
>NW_015656002.1:18036-28775 GCF_001515625.1 Sinocyclocheilus rhinocerous | reverse complement strand
TTTATTGTTGGTTTCCTGTAGCTGTATCCCTTCTAGCCACAACCGCGAATATAACACATAATTACTGTATTTGCATTACTGTAAGGGTAGGTTTAGGGTTGGGGTAGGTGTAGATGTTAGTAAACCATAATTTTAGTAGCATTTTTCATTGTCGAATTGTACTACCCACTGTTTTAATGGGAGGTAGCTAAATCTGATAGGGTAGCACAAATCGACAGAACACAGGCTGTTCTGACTCACAGCCTGTAAGTACGTTTTTTATATTTAAAAGATTTGCCAAGGATGCAACGCGTAAAAGGACAGTATAAGTCATTATAATCCGTAATTATGTCCCCACTGGATGCAACAAATGCCTCGTTTATAATGGGTTTTAATGTTTTTGTCTCGTCGCTCCGGCCGGACAGGGCAAGTGTGAAAAGTAAAATCTCTTTTATGTATCATGTACATATATATATATATATATATATATATATATATATATATATATTTTATTTATTTTTATTATTTTATTTTTTTTGGGATAAAAGCCACAGGACAGAATTTTGGCATATGCACTGAGAGAAATTTAAATGACAATGTTAGAAAAGTGCAAAATTATGCAGATGTTGATTATTTTATCTAAAAACAAAAAACGATTGAATTTGACAGTTTGTGATTATACAGTTAATTTTAACCGTAAAAAGACCTACTATAGTAATGTAAGTAGTAATGTGTAATGAGGGTTCCAAGTTTACAGCATTAGCTGAAAGACAGTTTTTATCCTTAAGAAAAAAAAAAAGCAGTTCAAGAATCGAATCGAATTGTGATCAACCCAGCACTTGTCCTTTATCATATGATGTATTACAGTTACACTTTGTATCTGTAACTGTGAAAAGAAAAATTCCTGATAGTTGAAATGCAAATATTGTAATACAAACTATTTCTTTGAATAATTAAATAATTATCTTTCATGTTTCTTCTGAACACAATAATGGTTTAATCATTTTTAAAGAAAGAAAATCTTTTAGTTGTTGCTGTATATCATTTGGTTGTCTTTGCAGCATGGCAAGCTTTATTAAATATGACCCCAGGAAAAGCTGATTTAATATTTTATTTCATAAATGTCACATCAGAATGTCACAGCAAAAAAATCAGATTAGGACACCAAAAATGCATAGTACATGGAAAATATCAGCTGTATATTCAATACAGTGTGTCACATTGTAGAAAGTGAAGAGCTGCTGGATTCAGTGCAGCAGGATGAAGGAGAGCAGAGAACAGCAGAGGAACAGGAAGCTCTGAGTGACACTCTGAGCACCGTTAATAAAAACAAAGGGAAGCATTAAAATGTGCCTTACATTCGTAAAGCTTACAGACTCCAACAAATGTGCATTTATAAAGTAAATAAATTTACTTACAACTTTGTCCAAGCTCTACAATGTGAATGTCATTTCCATTATGTCTGCATATCATTTTGATGGAACTGACTGCAAAAGGACTTGCTGTGGTCCATCCACAAGATTATTGAATTCTGCGCTGATCTTCAGTCATTCCAAAATATCATAAACATGAAAAATACAGAAACACGTTAAAACACTGTAAAATAATAAACATAAATATATAAATAAATCTTTACAGAGAAAGTCAAATGTATTAACAAGTTTTTTTTAATTACCAAAGCCCAACTTTACCATCCAGACGAGGCTTTTAAATTACACAACACAGAATTATAACAAAATAAAAGGAAATTTAACACATTTGTGTCTATCCTTATTGTATGGCTATTTATACATATATAGCTAAGCTATTATTACTGTTATTCAAAAACCTATAGTTTTGTACGTATGCAATATACTTATGACCGTATATTCACGCAGCATTACAATGGGTTCTGGTGAGGCACTTGAATGACTACTTCAGAAAACTGAAAGAAGAGTTTGTAACGTTACCTTCAGAACTTCATCTGAACCAAGCTTATGTCAGCAATATCAAATGTAACGTTAAGTTGCGCCCTCCAAAAGAACTCTGAGGGACATGCTCATTCGTTTCCCTTATAACATGCAGAAAAGAGACAGTTCGAGTAGTAATCTTGTTTTTTCCCTAATTTTTCATCTATGTATATTCTGACGGATGTCTTTACTGATTATAAGATGCTGTCAGGTTTAAAGAAGTTCATTTTTTTTAAAGGGGTCATATGATGCGATTTCAATTTTTCCTTTCTCTTTGGAGTGTTACAAGCTCTTGGTGCATAAAGAAGATCTGTAAAGTTGCAAAGACTAAAGTCTCAAATCCAAAGAGATATTCTTTATAAAAGTTAAGAGTCATCCACACCTACCTAAAACGGCTCGTTCTAACACACTCCCACATGTCTACGTCACTATGTGGGAAGATTTGCATAACGCCGCTCAAATGTTCACGCAAAGAAAGAAGGCGTAACTTTTATTCTCGCTGTAGTATTGTTGCCACCGCCATGTCGTGAAGGCGCTGTGTGCTTCGTTGTGAAAGCGAAACTACTTTGTTTGGCCTTCCAAAAGAGGACGATATCGCTTCGTCATGCCTGGAGCTGATCCGTGCTGATCGCTGAGGAAATACTTCAACTTCGCGCTGTGGATCGGCTTTCTGTATTCTTGAACTATCTCTTTAACCACAAACTCATGTTCAGCATTCCTAACCTCCCTATTTCTAAATATCTTAAGGTCACATTTGTTTTTCAGCTGTTTGAAGTATAGCTGCTAAAGGGCTTTGCTCAGGTCAAATCAGGGTAGGGCTTGACAAAGGATTTCATTGTACATCTTTACTATATAAACCTTTGCACCTGACAGTCAAATGCAAGTTTACATAAAAATGCCTAAGATCAGTCGACTTGGTGATGAGGGGAATTTATTGAATAAATCAAGCCAAGATTAGTTTATATTATTTTAACTTAAATATATTGTTGCAACTACCTAAAACATGAAATGATTAAAATAGGTACAATGTGACCTAACTGGATATTGGATTGATAATATGTGGCAACTACAATGAGTGTGAAAAGTAAAATCTCTTTCATGTATCAGAGAACAGCAGAGGAACAGGAAGCTCTGAGTGACACTCTGAGCACCGTTACACAGGTTCCCCTCACAGCACGATTCGCTCCGGACAGCTCTAACCGATGTTGTGGTACCACACAAAGATTTAGAGACACAGCCTTTTACAACCACTGACTGGCCTTCGAAACTCTCTGATGAAAAGAAAGAAAACACAGGTTGAGTCTAAGCTTTACTGGTATATATGATATGTATTAAATGTTTAAACATAAGAGAGATTAAAAACAACAACAATGAGAACATTAATCTTCTTTCTTCTTCCTTTAGCAGATTCTCACCTGTTGCTGTAATGCAGCGGTCTTCACTCCCTGAACAGCTCACTGTGTTTGAGCAGCTCTTCCCATCACAGTAATAACATTTCTTTCCATTAGGGGCATTAGTACTGGGATCTACAGGAGGAAAACAAGTATTCTTTTATTTTATTGTCCGTACAAAATATGATATCTAATGAAACAACACTCTGTTAGCGGCTCCATTCAATCAGTTTATAACTGACAAGCTGCACCTTGCATTTTATTTTCTGTACTGTAAAAAATGTTACTGAAATTCTTACTTTTTAAAGTTGAAACAACACATTATTACTTATTATAATGTTGAATGTTATTTTGTGATAACTAATCGCAGCAATAATTTTTTTACAGTGTGTCCTTTGGAAGTAAAATTAGTGTTGACTTTAAAGTTAATCATTTGCATATGGTCAATAAATCACACAATACCTGGAGCGTCTTGGACGTTACACCGGTCTGTGTTACAGCACACTGAAGATGTCCTTACAATGCCGAGGTTCATGGACCCACTTGCACAGTCAGCAGCACAACCTTTCATCTTCTCATTAATACTGATGTCACCTAAAATAATGAATGATTCAGGAAAAAACACATTATTTTGATGGAAAATTGATTTATAAATATGTCGACATTTATAATTTTTCTAATTTCAAACTGTTTTTTACAAATTGTATCTGAGAGAAAACAAATGAAATGTCAGAAATCTCTATATAATATTTTGTGTTTGAATTTGTAAATTCCTCCAGAAAAATGAGATAGCAGTTCTGTGACAAGTTACATTTCAATCCATCATATTGGACTTACCAACTTGTGACACTGATGTTATACTCATGCACTTGGAAGTTCCACTGGGACATGGTTTTTCCTGTTGATCCGCACAGGAACCCGTCAGACTAATACACTCATAACAGCTCAAAGAGTGTCCTTTAATAATAAAACAGAGAGAGACAGACATCTATTATCTGTATTTGTACTCAATAACATTACAAACACTATTTGTCTTTGTACCTGCAGTGAAGAGAACGAACAGAAGAAAAACTGAGGTTTGCAGATCCATGATCAGGAGGTGACTGAACAACGTCTGTTTCAGTGCTCATTTTATAGCTTGATAAGAAGGTGTGGGTCTTTATGAGCAAATGAAAGTTTAACAGAAGTTTACACATTTCTGGAATCAGCAGCTTACGTAATTTACGATAACGGGATGTTTGATAAGGAATTAGTCTACTAAACCATTTTAATGGGATAGTTCACCCCAAAATGATAATTCTGTCATCATTTATTCATGTCATTCCAAACCTGTTTGACTTACTTTCTTCAGTGGAACACAAAATAAGATATATGAAAAATGTCTCTGTGTTTGTCTGTGTGTGTGTTTGTCCATAAAATTAAAACCATTGGGGTTCAGTGTTGTTTAGGCCCCAAAAGCCTTTAAATATCTTCTTGTGTTCTGCAGAAGAAAGAACGGCATACTTTGTTTACCTATAAATGCTGTATTATCTACATTCAGTATCTACATCCGGTTACTTGAACCAATACTAGTTTGTATGATCTTTTCAATTTAATATACTATATTGTTGTAGAACATTAAAGGTTTTATGACACCCACCCACACACACTGGGTGGGACATGAAACATTGTGTTTAAACAGAACCATAGTTTCCTTTTCTCTGAAATCATGAAGGATCAGATGTTAGAAGCTTTAATGACCTAGAACCCATCAGATTGCGTTACTATCACTCTTTATGCATGTTTGTATGTATGTATTTATGCATTTAAAGATTTTAACATAAAAATCGAAGAGTACTAATATATAATATAGCAAATAACAGATAATACCAAGATAATCAAATTAAAGAACAAAAAGTGGGCTAACATAAGCAAAGAAATTACGCGAAAAAATTGTCTGAGGTATATGTTAATGAAATTAAATTAGTAGGTTTGTTTTAAACAAGCAAAAATATGGTTTTGATATATCTGTGTATTATTTTAAGCAATATTTCAGTACAGGCCTAATGAAAATAAACAACTAAGCAAACAATGAATCAATTTATTTAATAATAAGCTCTTAAAATATTAAAGCATTTAATCAAAATTGTAAGTATTATAATTTGATCTAACATACAGTATAATATTTTGTTTTAAATGTTGTTATACCTCAATCAACCTTTTGTCTTCTTGCATGTGATTTTGCATAGTGACAGACTGATGTTTGAGGGAATGTTGTGATGGGGTACAAACTGACAATTCATCTCAACACATAACCTGACAGATATCTGTCACAGATTGGCCAGGCTCAACCACCTCCCAATCACAGCGAACACCATCACCTGAGTACTAATCACACGCACCTGTCACAAATCAACAATCACCCTCAGCTCCCATACAAAAGCACACACCTCACATCACTCCAGTGTCTGATCTCGTTTATTTGAAGTGAACGCTCTCTCTCTGATATCCTTACACGATACATTGAAAGACTTTACCTGCCTGTGTTACTTCCAGTGTGTTCTCCTGTGATCCATTCCCAAGTCCGTTCCTGTCATCTGCTCCGTGGATTCCCCGTATACTCAGCCACTGAGGTGTGTGCTGTCCTCTGTCTCCCTTCCACGATCTCCTGGAGGACCATATACGGAATTACTCTGCTCATCTCCCTTAAGGACCATTACCCTAAGTGCATCTACTCACCTGCCCTATCCATTCGCACCCCTTGCTGAAAATAAACATTATTTGTATTTTTCTAACCGTCTGTGTGAGTCTCCTTCTGTAACAATATCACAGCCAAACACATTTAGAAGTCCATGTTTGCATTGAAAAAGCTTTAACAAAAGAAGCTTTCTCATCTGAAATTAATAATACAGTTTATGTGGCAGGTTTATGTAGCTGATTATAACATGTAAAATTCAAAATTTTATTACTGAAATGCGCATATGCACAGGAAAAGTTCAGATAAGTAAATTTTATTATAATTTATTGTCATAATCATAAACACACTGGTTTGTAGTGCAAATAGTTTGACCATTTCCTACATGTTGTTATTCTAGTTATTTACATACAGTATAGTGGCTACTGAATTGGAAGTCTCACACATTTACAACAATAGTGTACTTCAACGTTAAGATAAATTACTGTTCGAGAGCAGGAAGGCCTGAAGACAGATATTGAGGTTGCTTTGTTTTTGCTCAATACGGGAGTAATAATAGTTTTGCCTTTTTTTTTTTTTTTACAGAACCAAGATATGATGTTGTAATATCAGCTATAGAAACATGACAGATTGGAGAGTTAGCCTTGACGGAGCAATAAAGTGAGCGGTGTGTTGATGTCAAATATAAGCAGTGTTTCTCAGAAATCACTTACTGCACCTTTAAACCTAGCAGACCTTGAACAACCAAAAGAAATGAAAGTAAATTAAGGAAAATAACTGAGAAAGATGTTTTTAGCACACTGTTTTTTTGTTTTTTTTTTATCTTTATTGCATTCCATTATAACTTTTCATTTTATTTGTATAGGAAAGTACATATTGAAATATATATGAAAAGGAAGGGGAAGAAAAAATATAAAGGAAATATATAGTCTTAACTGCAAATATTATTACTCCACAAAATTACTGCAGATATTGCAAACTCATTATCATATATTCATTTTTTTTTTCTTTTTAATAATTATTTGTGTGTTACACTAACTGAGGCACTATTTTGTTTAATATGTTTAGTAAAATACAGATTTCCATCCCCCAAATCATCATCCTAAAGAACAGCAGAACAACATGTACACTTTATTCAGTAAAATATGGCTAGAAATGTGTGTGACGTTCAGTTTCTGCTGCAGCTGGACTCACTGAAACAAGAAGTAGAAGAGCAGAGGAGACAACAGCAGGAGGAAGCTCCCCTTATACACGCCATCTGATCAAGAGAATACGAAAATGTAATGTTAATTAATGCTACTAATAATAATAATAGTAATTAAAAATTGCTTTGTAATTAAAACTCTCTGAAAGTACTTGACTAATTCATAAGCAATCCTGCCACTCAAGCTTTGCACACTATTCAGGACTGCTTAAATTTGATATTATGTTCCTTTAAACAATCACTTGTGTTTGTCGTGTTATTGTTTGTATTATTTCCTCATTTTAAGTCACTGTGGGGAAATCGATCATGTAAAGGACAATACCTGCTGCATTGCAGAGGTCAGTGTCACAGCACTGGGTAGTTATTGTCCCTCCAGTCGGGAGCTGTTGGGTCCCAGCTTCACATGTAGGAACACACAGTTTAATTTTGATGGACACCTTAATGGGACCTGCAAAAAAGACAAACCTCTGTATAATAGAATAATGAAACAATTCCAACATTTGCAGTTCTATCCAGATTAGTTATACTACTTGATATTTCATACTGGTATTTCTTATCATATTATTTTAATGTATTGTTATAATCATAAACACTCTGGTTTGTAGCACAAATAGTTTTACTGTTTACTGCACTTATTATGCACTTGTTACTCTATTTATTTACTTTTACTTACCTAGCAGAAATTAGCGGTTATATGAGAAGTTACAGTTCCATCGTTTCAGCACCAGTAAATTATAGCAGCATCTTCATCAGTCAAACATATAACAGCAAATTTTAATAAATCATATTGGACTTACCAGCTTGTGTCACTGTTGTTGAACTCATGCACTTGGAAAATCCACTGGGACATGTTGTCACATTTTGATCCGCACAAGAACCCGGCAGACACTCATAACATCTGAGAGAGTGTCCTTTAGTAATAAAACAGAGAGAGACAGAGAGAGAGAGACATCTATTATCTGTATTTGTACTCAATAACATTACAAACACTATTTGTCTTTGTACCTGCAGTGAAAAGAACGAACAGAAGAAAAACTGAGATTTGCAGATCCATCTTTGATCAGGAGCTGAATGGAATAACGTGTCTGTTTCAGCACTAATTTTATAGCTCATCAAAGGGGAGGGTCTTTATGAGAAAATTAACAGAAGTTTAACACATTTCTGGAATCAGAAACATCAACTTACACTGTTAAAAAACAAAACAGAATATGTAGTGGTGGTTTTCTTTTCTGCCAGGACATTATCCATTAATTTTACGAACATTTTTGTAAACCCTAAAACAGGGGTCTCCAAACCCGGTCCTGGAGGGCCGGTGTCCTGCAGAGTTTAGCTCCAACTTGCCTCAACACACCTGCCTGGAAGTTTCTAGTATGCCTAGTAAGAGCTTGATTAGCTGGTTCAGGTGTGTTTAATTGGGGTTGGAGCTAAACTCTGCAGGACACCGGCCCTCCAGGACCGAGTGTGGACAGCCCTGCCCTAAAACAACGCAATGAAGTGCAAAATTCAAAATACAGATGAAACCAATACAGAAAATTCCTTCATATGATTGTACCTCATTTGTATGGATTTATTTTCACAGTGTATGTAATTTACTTGGAAGTTAATGATAAAGGAATGTATAATAAGGAATCACATGGAATATAAAAGTACTTAAACAATTTTAAAGGGACATTTCACCCAAAAATGACAGTTGTGTTGTTATTTTCTCATGTTCCAAACCATGTTCAAATGTTTGACTTTCTTTCTTAAAAGATATTTGAAAAATGTCTCTGTGTTTGTGTTTGTGTATTTATTTATTTATTTTTGCATAAAATGAAAAGCAATGGTACAAAATAAGAAAAATATAAATTCATGCATTTTTCAATCAACTTGTCCTATGTAGGGTTATGGGGATGCTCGAACCTATTAGATAAAATTTTCTTTCTTTCTTTCTTTATACTTTTAACATAAAAAAGCATGGAGTATTAAGATGGTATAATAGCAGGTAATAGATAATAGAAAACTAATCAAATTAAAGAACAAAACAGTGGGCTAACAAGCAAAACTAAGAAAAAAGTTACAAATTTGTTGAATCAGCAAGATGTTCTGTGGTATATGTTGATGAAATTCAATTAGTAGTTTTGTTTTAACCAAGCAGAAAATATGGTTTTGATATATCATTGTAATATTACAGTGCAGACCTAATGAAAATAACCACCTAAGCAAACAGTGAATCAATTTTCTGTTTATTTAATCATTCCAATAATCTCTTATTCTGCATTAAGTGTGATGTTTTGTAAAATGTTTTTCTTTTAAATAAATGTATTTTGGATGTGATAATCAACTACGTAAATCTGCAATGTTTTAAAAAATGTATTACATGTTAAATCAACCTATAATTTGATCTAATGTAATACATTTTTAAAATGTTGTTTACCTCAATCAACCTTTTGCTTTTTTTGCATGTGATTTTGCATAGCGACAGACTGATGCTTAAGTTAATGTCATGTGATACAAACTGACAATTCATCCCAACACAAACTGACAGATATCACAGCCACACCCAAACACATTTAGAAGTCCATTTTTGCATTGCAAAATTTTTAACAAAAGAAGCTTTCTTAAATGAATAGATACAAATTTAGACGACAAAATTTTACCCCCCCCCCCCCCAACTTTTGCAAAAAGATGCAAAAGTTGTCTCTGGGGCAGTACCTTTTCAAAAGGTAGCCTATTAATATGTATCATTTGGGTACTCATACAGTACACTTTAGGTACTAATATGTACCTTTGAAGTACTAATATGCACCTCAAAATATGCAGAAAAATGTGTACTATTTGAAAATTTTAACCTTTTGTACTTTTTTTAGTGTAACTGTGGTATGACTGATTGACAGAACTGAAAACAAAATACTAAATTTAAAAAGGAAACGAAAAAAAGATACATTTCTCAAAATGTTTAATACATTTCACCTGTTTTCAGACATGTTTCCATTTTCTCAATATTTTCTGAAAAACTGTTCACAAAAATGGCCTCACTTTGCACAGGTTTAACCATGTTCCCATTCTGAAAACTCAAGTACACAATATAATGAACTCAATTCATCACAATGTGAACTCAAATAGCACATATTAATATATGTGTAACTAATGACACACCAATCAGAATCTCTGGAGCACATGTGATTATGTGCTTTGGAAAATGAATCCTAGTGGTGGGAGACCAAGAGGAAATGGAGAGGAAAAGAATATGAAGGGGGATTTGAAAGGACATTTGTTCCTGATGAAATACAAAGCACTAGTTGACTATGTTCTTTGCATGGAAATTGGTCTACAAGGTTATCTCCATTTTTTAATAGTACTTAAAATGACAGTACACAGTAACAGTACTTTAGATCAGTGTTTCCCAACCGGGGTGCCGTCTGTCGAGAGCAGGGGTGCCGTGTAAAAAATAATTTTTAAATATTTTTAAATTGATTGATTGATTATGCTCACGTGTCCTCTGATAATAATAGCTTTTTAGGATTAAACATTATTTGGATAATTGGTAAAAAAAAAAATAA
>NW_015656002.1:16993-17943 GCF_001515625.1 Sinocyclocheilus rhinocerous | reverse complement strand
TTAATTTTGTAGGGTGCCACAAATTTGTTAAAATTTCCAAAGGGTGCCGCGACTAAAGGTTGGAAAACACTGCTTTAGATGACAGAACTTTCACTATTCTATGTCAACATATTCTGTTACACCAAATACACAAAATAATGATCTTTAAACAAGCATCATATGACCCCTTTAAAATATCCAAGTAGCCACAACAAAACCGATGACATTAATACACCAGTGAGAGGCAGCAGTGCGCTAATGTATTGCTAATGTACACAAAACAACAGAAGAAGAAATATGGAAGGTTAGAAAGCATGCGCAACAAGCAATGTTTTGAATTTGTGCGCCAAGTTTGCTAACACTGCTCGCATTTTTACCACTGTACAAAGACTGATTACTTCTATAAAATAATAATAAGGTAAGTTTAAAAAAATAATTGTGTTAATGTATCTTTCTGTGTGCTGCTAATTTTAACTGACTAAGTTATCCTTGTCAGCACCAGTGTTAGCTAACAGACTGTATTGAGGGAAATGGTTGCCAGCGCATTTTTACCACTGTACAAAGACTGATTACTTCTATAAAATAATAATAAGGTAAGTTTAAAAAAATAATTGTGTTAATGTATCTTTCTGTGTGCTGCTAATTTTAACTGACTAAGTTATCCTTGTCAGCACCAGTGTTAGCTAACAGACTGTATTGAGGGAAATGGTTGCCAGGTTTTCATAACAAAACCCGCCCAATTGCTACTCAAAACTAACCGCGTTTCGAGGGGTCCCCTGGTAAAAATCGCGTTCTGGGGGCTAAAATACATGTTATTGGGGTCACTTCAACCCGCGGACATGAAAAACAACCCGCAGCAACAGTGATAAAGTAGCCTAATTCCACGGGAAAACCGCGGACTTGGCAACACTGTGACGGATACAACGGACACGAGCGCTCTCCCGGCGCGACCACAACAGCTTGGAGCTGGT
>NW_015656002.1:1276-1815 GCF_001515625.1 Sinocyclocheilus rhinocerous | reverse complement strand
GCGCGTCAACCCGCGGACATGAAAAACAACCCGCAGCAACAGTGATAAAGTAGCCTAATTCCACGGGAAAACCGCGGACTTGGCAACACTGTGACGGATACAACGGACACGAGCGCTGTCACGGCGCGACCACAACAGCTTGGAGCTGGTTGGCACGGTCTCCCTGCTGCACTAATAGTAGTAAGCCATTACTCTGTTGCTGTGTCTCATTTAGAAGGCTGCGCCCTCCGGAGGTCGCATTTGAAGGCTGCATACGTCATCGAGGCTGTCTCATTTCAGAAAAGCAAGTAGGACACTCCGAATGCGACCTTCTTTCACAGGAATTCGGAGGATGCATGAGGTGTATTCTTCGCTGCTACAGATAACCCACAATTCTTTGCGTCGGAGTAAACAACTGTTGTTAATTTGAAAAATGCGGCGCCGGCAGATGTACACACAAGGGCAGATGTGGTGTTCTGTTTACAACTTACCTTAAAGGCAGAGTAAGTGATTTTTCAAAAACACTTTAGAAAACTGATTCGGGCCGAATCGCAAAACAA
>NW_015656002.1:0-1136 GCF_001515625.1 Sinocyclocheilus rhinocerous | reverse complement strand
ATGTTACTGGAGAAAAGACCATAAAATTACCGCATATTTTACAGTAAAAAACTAAAAGTACAGTACACATACTGTAAATACATTTACAGCAAGTTAAATTATACTGTAAATATGAATACAGTATTTTTACTGTAAGTTTAATTTACTGTAAGTTACTGGCGAACTGCTGCCAGTAAGTTACTGTAATTTCTACAGGAAATTTTTAACAGTGTAAGTTCTACGCTATAAATGTCTATGCGGTATTGTCAGTTATTCTTATGAAACAAGAAGGTTTTGAAACTTGTGGCATTTTTCATGAGACAGAATAGGATGATTTTCTCTGGAAAAGCCATTTGTCTCCTTCCTTCTGCATTTCTGAACAATCTGATGGTTACACAGCAGTGATTATTTTCTGTTTCTTGTAATACATGCTGCTCGGTCACATTTTGCAAGAGTTGCATAGGCGTGGGAAGTGGGGGTGCTGAGGGTGCTGCAGCACCCAGTGGCGTAACTACAGACAGTGCAGGCAGTGCAGCCGCGCCCACATTGCAAGCGACTATATTTATATAAATTAATAATAAACGTATTAATAATAAAATACAATTAGTACCGAGATTCTTCACAGTACTGAATAAATACATAAATTCGCATAAATTGCTCGTGTGCTTTAGTAGTTAGAGATAGAACTTTTGTCAAGCATGTCCAAGGTTCTGGGTTCTA
This sequence comes from Sinocyclocheilus rhinocerous, assembly GCF_001515625.1. Classification (NCBI taxonomy): domain Eukaryota; kingdom Metazoa; phylum Chordata; class Actinopteri; order Cypriniformes; family Cyprinidae; genus Sinocyclocheilus; species Sinocyclocheilus rhinocerous. The sequence continues at coordinate 437 of NW_015656002.1, read as the reverse complement.
ATTCACCCTCGTGTAGTTTTTTTTCTTCTCTCATTAAAACCAAAGGTGTTCATCAGTGATTGTATATCAAGAGCAAGGACATGTTTGTGTGCATTTTGTTTTGTGCTTTTACCAGAACAAAGCGTACGATCGTCTGTGTGAAGACTGCGCATTGTGCACGAGTGCCAAGAGAGAACTGATAGCCTAACAGTAGCAACCAGCGCTCGCCATAACACATTAATAAATGTGCGCTATTAGGCGCATATCTAATCGTTTGTGTGAAGAGTGGAAGCTGAAGGCACTTTGCAGGACATGGAGGCGCCAGCGCGATCACTCACTTGCATTTTTTTCTTAATAGTGGAAACAACTTAAAATACGCCGTAATTTTTGCTCATAAAGGTAAGAGCAATGCGCTCGGAAATGTAAAGGGTCTACTTTTATTTGTGTGCATTCACAAT
>NW_015656001.1:1214619-1224162 GCF_001515625.1 Sinocyclocheilus rhinocerous | reverse complement strand
CGTAACCGGTCCGTGGTGTAAAAAAGGTTGGAGACCCCTGTTCTATGGAACACAAAAGCAGATATTTTGAAGAATGTTACACTCCAAAAAGGGAGTAAATGATGACAGAATTTTTATTTTTTTTAGGTGAACTACCCCTAAAGTCATAGTTAATACTGAAAAATTAATACACTGCTTAAGAGAATCATCTGAGTCAAAGTTGATACTTTAATGAAAGTGCAACCTCTGGGCAATATAATTTCTTTCTAGGTTAGAAACAGAGCAGCCCAGATGAATTCACTGAGATGTTCCTCCGGTGTGCTATCATAGAAATAGAAAATGTATTTCACACTTGACCTACACGTTAAACAGTTAGACCATCAGTGCGATCAAATAATGATCCAGGAGGACTCCACAGATATGGCCGCCCAATAGAGGCCTTGTTCCCCAGTGCAGAGCGTCTTCACGAGGCAAAACGGGCCCTTCCGCCTCGGCTTCTGACGGAATTTTATTCTTTCTCCGTAAGCTTCACACGACCACATCAAGACTTAAGAGCCGGCAAGAAAAAAACCCCCGCCCTCTGTCTGTATTAAAGGACAGCACTTTGAATGTCATTTGACAATTTCCTTTTAATTAGAACTAATTTACAGAAAGATGCCCACCAGCTAATCTTTACAGGATAATTAGCTTCTATTTTCTTTACTTTTAATTAAAAAGTGGAAAAGATTTAGCTGATCCATAAATAATTGTTCTTTTGAAATGCTCATCAGACTTCACACTTCTCTTTGGCATGAGTAATATTTAGATCTTATCGTGGATTCTGTCTCCTTAGAGTTAGAGCAGCGATTTTTTTTTTTGTATTATTATTTTTATCTGGGGTATTAAGAAGTGGAACTATCAATAATAGAAATGGGAACCAGAGGCAAATTAGAATTGAATTAATGAGGAATTTATTGCTTAAAAAACTGCCGCCTCTTTCTTGCTGGAGTGAAATTGGAATCGCGGGTATATCCGTTTCAGAAATTGTTCCTTGATGGAGAAACATTGTTTTATCTCCAAGTATTTAAGACTCCAATCACTTTCCTCTGAAAGCGCCTCATTTATTTCCTTGATATAAAATGGTCTTGATTTAAAACTAAAGCGCTGAGAGCTCTAGAGCGTTCATTCTCATTTACCTCCGAAGACAACAGCTTTTAGTTGGTGACAGAAATAATGTCCTAACCAGGAACGAGACAACAACAACATGTATTATCACAATGAAAGAGAAAATGCTGGACCTGTCAGCCAGTCAGAACATATTTGATGATTAATGTTACAGTTATATGGACCAGAATTTTGAACCGCAAAACTTTTAAAAATCCGATTTCAAATTCATATAGCGAAAAGATATTTGAATGATTTAGTATACAGTATTTAAAGTGCCATTTACATCCCATTTTTTCTGGTGTATTTTCTTCACAACCTAATATATACCATAACATAGTAGATTTTGATAGTAGATTTTCAGAAAAAATGGGAGAGTACTTGCTTTTATCCATTGAAAATTTATTTGGATTGTGAAAAATGAGTGTTACATACAACAGTTGAGCCAACTGGTTGGAGACGAGGGACTGAAAAGTCAGAGGAAAATTGTTGCGTATATGAAGGAAGACAAAGATTACGAAGACGAGCGTTTCTTTTACTTAGAATATTGTCCACCAATAAATTGTTTGCAGTAAGACCAAAAATGTTCATTTAAAAAGTAAAATGTGTCAATTTTAAACGTTTTTATTCTGCTGTTACTAGTTCTTTATAATGCATTTTATCTTTAAAACAGAAGCCCAAAAGTGCAACATTCTGTTCGCCCTTATTTGTTGCGAGGCTGAAGTGATTTTGCGTGATTAAAGTGTAGTGTGACCTCACCTCAGGCTCAGAAATCCAGTGCAGAAGGCTGTTCACTTGTAAATGTCTCTCTCTGGAGCTCACTGGAGTTGATGTGGAGCGATCGTAGAGAGTGTTTCTGAAAGACGGCCCAGTCCAAATTGGGACAGAGCACAGGAGCTAATGAGAACTCACACCTGAGCTTCAGAGAGCAGGGTCTCTGTGATTGGTGTTGAACATTTGGAGGACGACCCTCAGCCTTTAATAGGTGTGTGGCACTGCCAGTTGGGTGCAAAAAGAGAGAGAGAAAAGTAGAGGCTCTGAGATTCTGGCATCTGTTGAAGCCCATCAGCTCGCTCAGAAACGCCTCCAGCATTTTAATGGCCTTGTCAAATGCCAGTCCTGTTTTTAAGCCACTCCAATTCCGGTCTACTAGATGCTGAGCACAGGATGTCTCACTTTCATATGCACACAATCCAGTAACTCTGCAAGCTCAACAGCTCAGAGAGCCTTTGCTGTTTGTTAGCATGTACATGTGTGATTTTTCACAGTGATTATGAAACGCTCTGTTCTGATTTGATCTTTATGGACTTTAGCTGCTGTAGTAATTGAATCTTTTAATCATGGAACTGTGAGTTTAAATACATTAAACATGCAACCCAGAAAACATGACCTAATTAAGATCTAACCAGATGTTTTGGCCTCATTAACCATGAATATATTCAGATGTTTAGCTTTGAAAAACACTATATCATTATTTATTTTAAAAAATAATTTAAACTCAAGGAAAAGGTTTCCATGGGCATGTAAATTCTGATTTTCAGGCTTGGATTTTTAAGATTGTATTAATTTCCGTAATGTTTTTAGAAATTATAAAATATATAAACATTCAGACAAAACTGACTTTTTAAAAATATGAATATTATATATTCTGTATATTATAAAACCAATTATTCTCAGTAGTCATTCTCAGAAATATTAACTTTCTGAGTGCAATTTCCATTAATTTAAAAAAAAAAAAAAATTTTGAGCTTTTGTGGTCAAAAGCTGTGAACACTGATTCTTTAATTTAAAATAAAAACTCACCTAGGCCTATATTATTTTTTATATATATTGTTCAGAGGTTGCACTTTAATGTCATTAGTTATATTTCATTCCAGTATCAACTTTGTCTCATGTTTCTCCTTACATTTTTGAAGAGAAATACAAAAAGACAAAAAAAAAATTGTATAAGAGAATAGAGCTATATAAAAAATAAAAAAAATTCCATTGCACAATACACTTATTTTGGTCTTGGAATAATTTAATAGGAAATTATTTGAGTTCATTTTAATCTCTGTGGTATCTTGATAAATCTGAGCACAATTTGAGACATTGTTGAGATCTCTTCTCAAACTCTAAAGATGACAGATCACTTTTTGTTGGGAGAAATATCCGAAAAAGGCTCCATTTGGTGTACATTTATTCTCCTTTTAATCTCATTGATGTCTGGGATAAAAACATTCTGTGGTTATATTAGTTCACTCTCTATATGTTTTGGTAAAGATGTTCTACCAGCTGCTTTTCAGTAGTAGTTAAATCAAAATATGACGCAAATCCTGCATGTGTGAATCTAACAGAGGTTAACCGAACAATTTAGCAGCTTCAGAAGAGTTGCGCTGAGACGTGTGTGTGTGTGTGTGTGTGTGTGTGCATGTACTTTCAAACCAGAATGTCCCAACACCACACCAGAATCTGTCTTTGGCCCACAAAAGGCAGGTTTCTGTCCAAGTCTGGCAGGGTTTGGGCCGGTCTGGATGTCCCTATAGGCCTTTACGCTGCATTATGTATTTGTGTTGGGTCTCAGGTGCTCTCTGTGCATTTTATCCTCAGGCCAAGCTCGGTCCCGTTTTCAATGGCGCAGCCAGATGAAAAAACGACTGCTGTAGGTGCGAGCAGAATGATTTCCACGCTTGTAGAGATCTGCTGCTTTGTTCTATGCGATTCAATTACCTCTACCCTAATTAGGAGCCATAGAGAAGACCCAGACTGTGATGGGACTCCACACTGTGGCTCCTGCTGATAAAGTGTGCTATCACCATCAGAGGCCCCAGACGAGCCCCGGCCCGCCTCCAAACGCGCGCACGCGGCCCCACCGCTGGCCAATCCCCAACACCGACCCGTTTGTTTTGAAGTTTAGAATTCAATTTCAAAACAATTTAATTTTTCTCCTCTTACTTGTTAAGGCTCGTCAGGGTTAGCCAGAGTTTAGATCTGAAGTGCAGTGACACGTTATGAATGATCAATTTAGCAATGACTTTTTGATTCGCGGCTTCCCTTGCGCATATTTCCAGCACGTTTCTTGTTTAGAGACAGCGAGCAGACGTATATCTTTGCATCTCTGGGCTGATGTTTATCTCGCAGAGGTCGCTGGGTGAACAGAGGATCATGTGAATGTGAGGTAGCGCTGTGCTATATTAGTATACACTGCTGCAGCTTGAGTTGAGGAGTTTTATGATGACATTTTAAAGCAGGGATTCCCAAACTTTTTTGTCAGCCGAATACCTTGGACCTAAAATATTTACTTGAAGTACCCCTAAGATTTTAAGTTAACCCATATTTCTTAGGGCTCTATGTTATCAAAACTTTGCTGGAAAAAAAACTGTTGTGTACAACCTGATAGATGCCTTCTGTCATGAGTTTTATAGTTTAGGGTTGTTTTAGTAAGTAAAAGACATTTTAGTATAATTGTAAAAATGTCCACCTTCAGGTTGTGGTACACGTGTCTTTTTTTGAAATATCCACTGATTTTTATAAAGTCAACGTAGGAATAACTTTTATGTTATTGGTAATATTTCAAGATGAACACAACTGAAGGAGCTTAGGTTTGATTATCCAATCAATATGTCATTTTTTAGAAAAATCATGTTTAAATGTCAGTCATATCAAATATGATACATTACTCTTTTGAGGAATGTTTATTTCTTTCAATAATTATTGTATTGCATTGCATTAAATGTTTTAGATATACAGTACAAGATATCGAGTGACCTGATATTTATTTTTCCTTCTTAAGTATATTCAGCTCCATATTCTCCTATAAAGCCTGGTGTATCAAGTTTGATACTCAACAAAAAAACATATGGCAAAAAAAAAATAAAAATCAGCAAAGATTCAATAATCTTTTTTATTTTATTTTATTTTATTTTATTTTAATCAACTCACAAACCCTAGTTTGGGAAACTCTGTCTTACAGTTCACCCAAAAATGAAAATACTGTCAAAATTTCTTCCATAGAACACAAAAGCAGATGTTTAGAAGAATGTTCAAGCAGCTCTTTTTCATACAGTGAAAGTGAATGGTGACCAGGGGCTTTCAAGCTCAAAAAATGACCATAAAAGTAGTCCATATGACCTTAAGCCCTATATTTCAAGTCCCTGAGATGAGGGTGAATAAATGATGAATTGTCATGTTTGGGCTTGCTCTATGCCCTGCAACATGCGCTGAATATGTTGCATTCATAAGCAGTAGTTCTTCAAATGTTTTGCCTATGCAGTAAATTTAATTCACTGTAGTATTTGTGCTTTTATCCAACAGTTCTGTCAGCATATGACTGACACAGAGACAAATTTCTGTTAGCTTAACAACACAGATCAATTTTCCACCGCTAGCTGAAAGGCTGCAGTTCGTCAATAGACCATCAAAAAGCGTTTTGTGTAAAATGGATCACAAAGCCTGCGGTTTTCACATGATTTTCATTTTCTCAGATTTTTCATCTAACGAGAATCTCTCTATCTCGTAATATATCTGGTCTCATTGATTTTCTCTCTCGGGTTCAAGCGGTTCTCTGATGGTGTCAGAGGGCGGCGTCCTGCGCATTTGGCCCCTCCGAGCATCTGCAAACCGCAGCCAGCGTTCAGCCGTCAGGAGATTGATTGTGACAGACTTTTAAACAGTACACAACTAAATATAGCGGGCTACAGCACTATCAGAAAATGAGCTAGGAGTGCGGGCCTAGTCGTTTAGAAAGTCATTATTCTTATCGTTTGCTGTCTCTGAAATTATTTCAGGTCTCTTCATGCAATGAATGCAGTATAATAAGCCCAAACATGTGCAAAGGGCTTGAACTTTGGTAATCGAAGCAGGTCGGTGAAGTAGCCTTTTAAAACATGACTTCGATGCAAGGATCCAATGGATTTGAAGTGAGCGTTCAGACTGTTGTGACACATTTCATGAATCTGTTAAATGTCTTTCTTGTGAATGGTAATCATACAGTATCCTAAAACTTATATTTCTCAGAGATCTGACCCTTAAACATGACTTTTACTGATGTATCCTTATGTAATCGGCTTTGATTCAGACAAAGTAAATCACATTTTTTGATATTTGCGATGAAACCAGGGCATTCGGTTACTACCTCAAGGTTTGGATAGATACCAGCATATGATTCCAGTCTCTCATACCATGTAATAATACTAAATTGAGATATCAGTATTTTAATTTGTCACTCATTAGTGATGAATCGTAATTTTTTCTCATTAATGCATTAAAAAACAATCTGTAACTGCAGGTCTGATAATTCATTTTAATGACAAATGTTGCAAAATATATGCGGAACTGCGTAAAAAATTGGTTTTCACATTTGTTGAGCTTTAATTGTAATTAAATTGTCCCATACAATGAGTGCAAATGAGTGAATTTACTCTCATTTATAACCAGTTACCGTTATAATGTGAAGTTAGTTAGTACTGAACTGAAATAAAGAAATTTATACTTTTATTCAGCAAGGATGCATAAAATTGATTAAAAGTGACAGTAAAGACATTTATAATGTTACAAAATATATCTATTTAAAAAAATTCTTTTGAATTTTCTGTTCATCAAAGAAAAGAAAATCTATCACAGTTTACACAAAAATATGAAGCATCACAATGTTTTTCAACATCGATAATAAGAATATATGTTTATTCAGCACCAAATCAGCGTATTAGAATGATTTCTGAAGGATCATGTGACACTGAAGACTGGAGTAATGATGCTGAAAATTCAGCTTTGCATCACAGGAATAAATGACAGTTTTAAATATATTCAAATAGAAAACAGATATTTTAAGTTATAATAACATTTCACAATATTGCTGCTTTCACTGCATTTTCAATCAAATAAATGCAGCCTTGGTTGAGCATAAGAGACTTCTTTCAAAAACATTCAAAAAATATTACCAAAAAACTTTTGAATGGTAGTATATCATTTTTACACTTTTGTTGTATCTCTAGAGTCATTTAAAGACATTTAAAGCTGTGGGTGATGGTTTTTCAGGACACCTCCCCATCAGCTTTTGTTTGAATAGTGTTTTCAGAAACCCTTCTCCCAGTCGCTCCTCATCCTCTCAGAGAGAAGTGTCAGGCCTCAGCGGTTCAGCGCGGCTGATATCTCTCTGCCCATCTGCTTTTAGCATATTGAGATGTATTGAGAGAACGCGAGGCGCCGCTTCCCTCCGTGAGCCGGTGAAAGGCCTGAGTGCGATTAGATCATAAAACTGCAGCCTAATTTAAACGCTGGCTCTCCAGCACTTCACACCATGTCTATTAGAGATCTGTGCGCTAATTCTTTTCATGTAGCATGAGTCCTGCAGATGTAGCGCACTATAAAGGAGTCATTTAGCAGTCTTAATGAACAGAGACGGCCGTTTGGGAAGATCAGGCAGTGCTCGACGGTGCTCTGTGCAGGAACAAAGGGCTCTTCACCGAATGTATTGCTTTATTAAAGTGAGTGCCTCGACTGTTACACACGTGAAGTGGTGTACTTAGGATGTCAGCTTCCCTAACTTGAGAATATATGGGAATTTTGACGTGCAAAAGGTCATTTGTGCTTATTATGATGGTTTGATATAGAAACTGAAAGTCAGTAAGCTACATTTTTTTACATTTCCTGAGTTTTTTTTTTTTTGGCATTTTGAATGGTTGCAAAAGTGTGGCTGCCAAGATGTTCTGAGTGGTTGTTAGCATGTTGCTATACAGTTCCTATGTTGTTCTGGGTAGTTGCATTGCTAGGTATTATTAAAATGTATTTTTGAAAAATGTCTAACCTTAAGTATGATCGATAGATAGTACAAGTAGTATGTGCTGTATAATGCTGAGATACACTACTATTTTATTTTTTAAATATTTTTGAAAGTCAAAATGTAATTTATTCTTCTGATGGTATTTTTACAATTCTTTAAATAGATAGTTCAAAATGTTTGAATTTGAAATCTTTTGTAACATAAATGTATTTACTGTAACATTTGATCACTTTAATGCAACCTTGTTGAATAAAAGTATTAATTTATTTCTTTCAAGTGGGAAAAAAAAAACCTTTGAAAGGAAGTGTATGCAAAAAAAGTATTAAATAAATATTTATTTGACATTTTTAGGGTGGAGTTGCGGAGAAAAAAAAAATTCAAATGTGTTCTGACCTTTTTTTCCACCCCTATACAATTTTAGGTGGAAGCAATTCCACCAATGTCCTTGATTGTAGCAAAATCATAATATGCAAATACCCCCACAAAAAAAAAAAAAATACAGCTACAAGCTAAAGTCAAGAAATCATTTAGATTTAAAGAAATAACATTGCACAGAGCAGAGAAAAAAATTAATCATTGGCCAAAAATGTCTCCTTTAAGATTGCACCGGTGTATTACCTGGAGGCATGAAATGTAAATGGAAAATCAACATTGTATCCTGTGATAAGGCGGACAAATTAATAAAGGCATTTTCTGTCCTCCGCTCCTGCTGACGCCGGTGTTAAAAGTCAGTAGGTCGTGCGAGAGGAACTTTTCTCGCAGATGAAGAGGGTTTCACAGGTTTGACATCGGCTGAGAAGCGGCAGCGCTCCACACGTGCAGCAGCGGTCATGAGGATACTCAGTCAAGTGGGCCACAGGAAACACTTTCCTGAGGAGAGATTATGTTATGAATACTAGTGTACAGCATACGGTGCAGCATGTACTGAATGCTGCCTACTATTTCACAAAAATATTATAGGAAACAGTATTCAGTATGCAGCAATGCTGCTACATTGTTGCATGTGCAATTCAGGGAATGCCAGCCAGTTGACATCTAGGAAATAATTATGATTATTTTGCATTTCATGTATTTGTACATGAATATATACAGTTTTGTGAAAAAAAAGACGTCATTTGGTGGTCTGATCAAATAATTAGTCTAATAAAATACAGTATTGCTTTCAGTTCAGTTAGCAGGTCAAATTGAGTGTATTGCATTGTGGAATACAGTTTGCAAGTATAAAATGTAGTGTACAAACTGCATTCTGGAAAACTACTTTTAGTAGCATGGTACTATTTCATTTTGAGCATATAGGCATTGTTTGATGTAGAAAAATTTGTGCAAATGCAGTTTTGTATAGCGACATTCTGTGGCTTTGTTTCAAAACCTAGTAAGCTGCCTTTCTAGTAAGAATCCTAACTTCTGTAAGTAGAACCTCAGCAGTGACTTGGATTTGTACTGTGTGTGTCAAAGGAATAGTGGTTAAAGGGTTAGTTCACCCAAAAATGAAAATTCTGTCAATAATTACTCACCCTCATGTCGTTTGAAACCCGTAAGACCTTCGTTCATCTTCGGAACACAAATGAAGATATTTTTGATCAAATCCGAGAACCCTCTGACCTCTCCATAAACAGCAATGCAACTGCAATGTTCCCAGGTCCAGAAATCGGTAAAATTGT